>NC_082385.1:22116286-22328786 GCF_031168955.1 Gadus macrocephalus
CATCTCGTCGATATTGCTGTTTCGTACTGCCAGCCTTTTCGTGAGATCAGAGAGTGTTGAGAAGGACAGTACCAAAATATCTTTGGTAAGATGGATATAAGAGAGACCCGCAGTGAATTCAACCCGGTCCACTTGACATCGGGTCAATGACAGTGGTACCGTAAAACGTCAATAGCCCGGGCTATTATTTGTTTTCTATCACTGAACTTTCGAACAAAACTCTTGCTCAGCAATGATGGGAAATAGCCTACTATCAAATGCATTATTTAAACCAGTATGAATATTACCATAGGCCTACATGTTTACCAGGAAGTTGAATAACGCCTGCACACACACACAGGCACGCACGCATGCACACGCAGAGTGGTAATCGGGAGAGTTGGGAGAATTCCCTGTGGCCCGTTAACGTTTTGGCTGTACTCCCGATGTGGTACAGCCCAGGTCGGCCTTTAACTGCGATTGGTCAGAAAGACGTAACAGCTAATGACAACATTGAACTCTCATGCAGGCTCGAACAGAGTGACACACAAACACACACACACACATCGTTTTTCACCCACTCGGTATCCAGCTTGTTCCACGCTTAAAGCACCCAGGCTACTATGCAGCGAGCTGGGGCTCTCATGTTCTCCCCTGCTGTGTATTCCTATTCCGCATCCCCTGCCATCCAGTTGTCATACGATTCATGCAGACTGGTTTTGAACGGCTGATTCCATGGATGTACTTTGCGTGTGCCGTGTTTTCCCGCCGATGTGGCGAAGCTGTATGGTTATGCTGTTGAGAGCTTAAATAAATGCACTATATAAGTTGACTATGAACAATTATTGAAGTTAAACATTTTGTTCAGCACATTTGACAACTGACAGATGCAATATTGTAGCCAGTGAAAATCGCAAAATTCTAACTTGTACATTAATGGGCAAATTTAGAATCATTAGTTGCAAAATGTTGCAAATTTGATTCTCTATGCAAAGCCCATCATGTCGATATTGCTGTTTAGTGCTGCTCTAGTTTGCACAGATTCAGGAGACCCGCAGGGAATTCAACCCCCCGTTTTAAAAGGACTCTTCTGGGCTACAGCCCCGGATGTTTTCAATTGCTAGCGACGCTCTTCTCCGTAGTCTGTCTTCCACTCGTCACCCAACGGTGCGTACCGTTCAGACAACACGAATCTCAGATATTCCACCACGATTTAACATGTCACACTGTCGGAAGACTGGCCACACAATAAGATTCACGTTTTGCAAGATATTTAGACCCTATTGGACCCCCCTAGAGGGATAATATCCTTCTCACCTTTTTCACCCCAGACCCGTTTTCATGCCTGATTCTTCCTCCCCCTCTCTCGCTTCTCTGTTTGGTGTCGCTTATAGTTTGCCTCCCTCGCTCTAGTAACGTCAAGTACGTGAAACAACGAAGCTCAGAATACTGATTTAAGCTTCGAATACTAATTTTCCGAACGAGTATTCGAATATTCGAATAATTCGGGCCAGCCTTACTGGCTAACAAAATGGACGAACTGCGACTGAGGATCACCACCAACAAATGGATTATGGACAGCAACATCATGATTTTCACAGAAACCTGGCTCAACAGCAACGTTCCGGATAGCGCCATCAAGCTAGCAGAACGCTACACTCTCCGTGCAGACAGAACGAAGGAATCCGGTAAGACTAGAGGTGGGGGTCTGTGTATTTATGTCAATAAAGCTTGGTGCACGGACACTACCATCATCGAGAGTCACTGCTCGGATAACATAGAATATCTCATGCTGAAATGTAGACCTTTCTATCTGCCCAGAGAGTTTACATCCACCATTGTGACTGCAGCCTACATTCCCCCGGACGCTAATGATGCATTTGCAATGAAAGAACTGCACAATGCAATTGTGCCGACTCTGACCCCCGAGGCAGCCTTGATTGTTGCGGGTGACTTCAACCATTCCAACCTAAAGTCTGTACTCCCCAAATTCCGCCAACATGTCTCCTGCCCCACTAGAGGAGACAAGACATTAGACCATGTTTACACAAGCTGATGCTTACAAAGCCGTCCCCCTCCCCCACCTTGGTCAATCTGACCACCTCTCTTTGTTCCTACTGCCTAAGTACTCCCCTCATCAGACGGGTGAAACCCACAGTGAGGACAGTCAAGGTTTGGCCAGAGGGAGCAGACTCTGCACTTCAGCAGCGCTTTGGTAGCACTGTCTGGAGGGATTTTGCCACTCAGGCCACCATCGACTCCCACACGGACATTGATATATACGCCTCCTCTGTTCTGAAACGTATGAACTCTGAAATCAACAATGTCACCACAGTCAAACGGATTACCCTAACCAGAAGCCATGGATGAACAGAGAGGTCCGACTCCTATTGAAGGCACGCAACATCGCCTTCAGTCCAGGTGATGCTCGGGCCTATAGCTCATCCAGGGCTAACCTGAAGAGGGGCATCAAAGCGGCCAGGCACTGCTACAAGCTGAGGATCGAGGAGCATTTTAAGAGCAACTCTGACCCCCGACGCGTGTGGCAGGGCATCCAGGCCATTACGGATTACAAACCGGCCAACATCTCCCCCCCATCCAGTGACGCCTCCCTTCCTGATGAGCTTAACCACTTTTATGGACGCTTTGATAGGGAAAACAGGGAGCTGGTCATCAAGGCTGTGCTCCCTGCAGACCACCAGCCCCTCACTCTCTCCCCCATCAACGTGTGTGCAGCACTGAGCAGGACTAATGCACGGAAGGCTGCTGGACCTGATGGTATCCCCGGACGGGTTCTCAGGGCCTGTGCTGTGCAGCTGACTGAGGTCTGGACTGACATTTTCAACCAGTCACTAGCCGAAGCAGTTGTCCCCGTGTGCCTCAAAAACTCCTCCATCGTGCCGGTGCCAAAACACTCCACTGCAGCGAGCCTGAATGACTTTCGCCCAGTTGCACTTACCCCCATCATCTCAAAGTGCTTCGAGAGGCTGGTCCTGGCTCACCTCAAAACCTGCCTGCCACCCACACTGGACCCTTTCCAATTTGCCTACCGCCAGAACAGGAGCACAGAGGATGCCATCTCCAGGGCACTCCACTCCGCCCTCTCCCACCTTGACAACAACAACACCTATGTCAGAATGCTGTTTATTGACTTCAGCTCAGCGTTCGACACCATCATCCCCTCCAAACTGATCACCAAGCTTACTGAGCTGGGCATCAACCCCTCCCTCTGAAACTGGATACAGGACTTCCTAACCAACAGACCACAGTCTGTCAGGTTGGATAAACACACTTCCTCAACCCTCACTCTGAACACTGGCGTTCCACAGGGCTGTGTGCTGAGCCCCCTCCTCTTCTCCCTCTTCACCTACGACTGCACAGCTATACATGGTTCCAATACGATTGTCAAGTTTGCCGACGACACTACGGTGATTGGTCTCATCAGCAACAACGATGAGACGGCCTATAGGGAGGAGGTCCAACATCTCACTGCATGGTGCGCCAACAACCTGGCTCTCAACACTAAGAAGACGAAAGAGCTCATCGTGGACTTCAGGAAGTCTAGAGGTGGCACACACACCCCCATCCGTATCAACGGGACGGAGGTTGAGCGTGTCACCAGCTATAGGTTCCTGGGCGTCCACATCTCAGAAGACCTCTCTTGGACCCTCAACACCAATAAGCTGATCAAGAAGGCTCACCAGCGTCTCTTCTTCTTGAGGAAATTAAAAAAGGCCCATCTGTCTCCTCAGATCCTGGTGAACTTCTACCGCTGCATCATTGAGAGCATCCTTACCAACTGTGTCACAGTATGGTATGGCAACTGCTCTGTCTCTGACCGGAAAGCACTGCAGAGGGTGGTGAAAACTGCGCAACGCATCATCGGTTCCTCACTCCCCTCCATCGAGGCTGTCCAGAGCAAGCGATACCTGCGAAAGGCGCGCGGCATCTGCAAGGACTGTTCTCACCCCAACCACAGACTGTTCACCCTCCTCCCCTCCGGGAGGCGCTACAGGTCTCTCCGGACCCGGACTAGCAGGTTTAGGGGAAGCTTTTTCCCTGCGGCTGTCACCCTCCTAAACTCTACCCCCCCCCCCCCCCCCCCCCCCCATCAGTGTCTGCCCCCCCCCCCCCCCGCGGCCATTCATTGCACTAATCCATGCTAGTTGACTGAACAATTATCCCTCTACTTGAATTTACATATCCCCTGTATCAACACCCATAGTACTCTATTTTATTATACTATATTTATATCCATGCTAGTTGACTAAACAATTATCCCTCTACTTGAATTTATATATCCCCTGTATCAACACCCATAACACTCTATTTTATTATACTATATTTATTTATATTTATATTTACTGCACTTATTGTACCTCTATGCTGCTCTGATACTGTATAATTCATTCACAAACTGAACTTTACTGCTCCTTTGCACTTCCGGTTGGTCACAAAACCTCATTTCTTTGTACTCTGCACAATGACAATAAAGTGAATCCAATCCAATCCAATTCATGCTGTGCTGATCGCAATCAGCTGCACTACCACAAAGTGAATAGACAGGAACTGGCTCTGTTTGTGCCCCGTCTGCAGGCGGAGAGTGGTCAGACACCTCCACTGAGGCCACGGTGTAAAGCCCGGCTGAAGGAGCATCTGGCTCGACAAGGTCTGGAGACACGGGTCGGCGGGACAGAGCATCCGCATTTTTGTGGCGGGCGCCATCCTTGTGGACCATGACCCAGTCAAACAGGTCCAACTCCAGCACCCACCTACACCTCCGTCCAGTAGGGTCATTATCAATGGCCATGCGCCTAAGGCCCAGCAGAGGGCGATGGTCAGTGATGATGCAGAACGTGGATAGTCCCACATAGTGCACTGCCCACACCACAGCCCATAGTTCCCTTTTGAAGGTGGACCATCTCTTCTGTGTGTGTGTGAGGGCCTGGCTGGTGTAGGCAATCACCTTCTCACAACCCTCTTCATCCTGCGCTAGCACTGCCCCAACAGAGTCTTTAGAGGCATCGGTGTACACCTTGAAAGGAAGTGCAAAGTTAGGTAGCGTAACCACCGGAGAGGATGTAAGCACTTGCATGAGGTAGGTGAACGCCGCCCCACACTCAGCTGACCACTCAAAGGGCACATTCTACCCTGCCAGCCGGTTCAGTGGTGCAGCGTGCTGGGAGATTTTACGCACAAATCTCCTATAATAGGAGCATAGACCCACAAAGGCCCTGACCTCTGACGGGGTGCGGGGGGTTGGCCAAGTTCTCACCTTATCAGTGTTCCGCGGGTCTGGCTGGAGACCATCCCTGGAGACCACGTGGCCCAGGAGCACGACATGGTCCCTGGCAAAGTGGCATTTCTTGGGATTCAAGTTCAGGCCCACCAGCTGGATCCTAGAAAGGACTTCATCCAAATGAAGGAGATGGTCTGTGAATGTACGGCTGTAAATCAGTATATCATCCAGATATACCACAAAAATATGCCATGGCAGGCCCCTCAGAATGAGCTCTGACGTGTGTCCCGATAGGACTCACTATATTGATGCACCTAGCCGTTCCAGAATCACTCCAGAATCATACTGTGACACCATGCTGTCAACAAGGTCACCGTACATAAATATGTGTGCCTTATATATCTTACGATAAAGTGAATGGCTTACTTTATAACTTCTTGTGTGCCTTATATATATTACGATAAAGTAAATTGCTTACTTTATAAATTCTTGTGTGCCTTATATATCTTACGATAAAGTGAATTGCTTACCTTATATCTTTTTATGTGTTAAATTGTGTGCCTTAAAATGTCTTATCATAGAGCCAACTGCTTACTTTATATACACTTTTTATGTAGTAAATTGAATGCTTAAACATATCTCCTCGTGGAGAAACATTAGAGGAATACAAAGAACGTGTGTCCCTTTAGACCCCATGATATGGGAACACTCGGCATGTGATAACATGTGCATGATTTCAAGCTTCTTGTGTTGCCCCTCGGGCAAAATAAGGGAAATTACTTGGAAGAGTATAACAAAAGAGCTTATGTTACCAAAAGAGTTAAGCAGAGAGATCTGCAGGGAGAGCTCAGTCTGTTTTTGGGTGTTCTTCTGTTGGTGTGGTGTCGTGTGCTCTGCTCTCCTCTGCTCTTCTGCTCTAAAAAACTGTGGCCTACATAGCAATAGTTTTTCATCTGAAGGACTCTGATACCGCCGCGCTCGGTTCAGACTCCTTTCTTTTTAGTAGTGGTCCTCGGAAAAAACCCTTCCCTGACCCGGTCAGAAAGTGTTGGTGGTTTGAGAAGGTATCCACTTTAGCATTAGTTTAGTCTGAAACCCCTTCCCTGACCCGGTCAGAAAGTGTTGGTGGTTTGAGAAGGAATCCACTTTAGCCTCAGTTTAGTCTGAAACCCCTTCCCTGACCCGGTCAGAAAGTGTTGGTGGTTTGAGAAGGAATCCACTTTAGCCTTAGTTTAGTCTGAAACCCCTTCCCTGACCCGGTCAGAAAGTGTTGGTGGTTTGAGAAGGAATCCACTTTAGCCTTAGTTTAGTCTGAAAACCCTTCCCTGACCCGGTCAGAAAGCGTCGGTGGTCTGAGAAGGAATCCACTTTAGCCTTAGTTTAGTCTGAAACCCCTTCCCTGACCCGGTCAGAAAGTGTTGGTGGTTTGAGAAGGAATCCACTTTAGCATTAGTTTAGTCTTTATTGGTCCTCGGAGAAACCCCTTCCCCGATCCAGTCGGAAAAGTGTTGGTGGTTTGAGAAGGAATTCACTTTGAACTTAGTTAGGTTTCCCCCCCCCCCCCCCCCCTTTTATCAGCGCTGCCTACCCTTCCTTGGGAAAGGCTCAATTAGGATCCCCTCTTAGATTTAGTATAGTTTGGTTAAAATCTACTCCACCTCACATCTATCCTCTTCTTCTTTTATTGTCTTTTCTTTTCAAATCTATACTCAGTTGTAAAAGTTATTGAGTTTATTGGACCTAAAAATAAATCTACCTGACTACATTTGTAGTAGGTTAACTCAATCGTTCGAGTCCTTTTCCCTGTCGACTCCTCGACACAGGCAAAGCAGAACGACGCGCTCTCCCAGCTGATCCCCTCACGGTAAGTGGTGCATATTACAAGCAATGGTTGATTGTGAATGACGTGTATAGAGGGTGACAAGGCAGAGACGTAAAAGAGGTTTTGTTAATCCCAAGGCAAAAGATACATCATTGTTTCGTGTTGACCAAGAGAGACCTTGATCCTGCTAAACGGGGGTCAGGTCTGAATTTGTATTAAAGCAACTGTTGTGAAGGGACTTAACAGAGTGACCTGGGTCGGACCGGGTTAAGACTGAGCCGAGCCGGGCCGAGCGCCTCCGTGAAACCGACGAACCACGGAAACAAGTGGGTCTCGACCTAGGTTGGTCCCGGGGAGTGTACGTGCGACACACACATACACACACACACCACTGCGGAGCGGTGTGTCGTACGCAATAGTTCGACAGCTCCATCATTCGTTGAAACGTGGCTGGAGAATTGGTCAGACCCATAGGCATAGCCCGCAACTGATACAGGCCCCGGCCGGTCGTGAAAGCTGTCTTCTCGCGATCCTCCTCAGCCATTTCTACCTGCCAGTAGCCATTCGAAAAGTCAACCGTGCTGAACCAGGCCGAGCCAGGTAGAGCATCCAGGCTATCATCCACTCGCTGGAGGGGGTATGAGTCTTTGATCGTCACTGCATTCAGCCAACGATTATCAATGCAGAACCTCCACTGTCCCCCTTTCTTCCTCAAAAGCACCACTGGAGATGCCCAGGGGCTAAAACTCTCCTCCACAACTCCATCAGCCAGCAGCTCAGCCACCTGACGTTCAATCTCTGTCCGTTTCCCAGGTGCTGCACGATAAGCACGCTGCTTCACAGGGGGGTGGTCCCCAGTCCTTATATGGTGTTTGATCAGTGTGCACCTGCCCGTGTTTCTGTCGCCCAGGTTAAAAACATTAGTGAACCTCTGCAGCAACTCAGCCAGCTTGGCCCTCTGCTCAGCCGTAACAGGAGACTCCTCCAAGGAGACAGGGCCTGCAGCAGCCGGCGGCACAGCTGGATGATTGTCGACGACACGAGGTGGCACTAAAATGTGTCTCTTTTCAACTGGGTAAAACTCACCCAGGTGTAGACTAGGGATGGGCGATATGGCCTAAAATCCATATTGCGATATACATTGCAACCTATTGCGATAACGATATATATCACGATATATAAATCATAATAGAACCATTTCAGAACAGGTTACATAGACTATAAGGAAAGCCAAGCTGCTAAATGTACAAAACAAAATAAAGAAACTTAGTATGTCGTTTTGAGAACATTTATTGTGCAAAAGTGTAATCATGCAACATAATGTTGTAGCTGCAGAGACTATAACAAAGAAAAAAATCTTCTGTGTAATGACGTATACTTCTCTTAATTAAATTAAAACTGGGGGTGTCTTGTTAATAAAGAAACGGATACTGTGAATTAGGGAAATACGTCCAGTATTAGGCATGGCTATTTTAAATAAAGAAAAATCTTCCAAGTGTGTGCACAGATACTTGATATTAAAACATAAAAGTGCAAAGTGAACGCATACAATTTTAAAATTAACATGAAATGAGCGCAACCACCAGCCCCTCCGTTTCGCTTTCAGACATATTTGCTTAGATGACGATGATGCGTTGAAGCCGGTTGCAGCTCATGGCTCTTTAAATTTTGCGGGTCGCGGATGATGCGTTGCAGCCGGTTGCAGCTTGTGGCTCTTTAAATTTTGCGGGTCGCGGATGATGCGTTGCAGCCGGTTGCAGCTCGTGGCTCTTTCAATTTTGCGGGTCGCGGATGCTGCAATGCAGCTGGTTGCAGCTCGTGGCTCTTTTTAAATTTTGCGGGTCGCGGACGATGCGTTGCAGATGGTTGCAGCTCGTAGCTCTATCCATGACCCGCTCTTTATATTTCGCGGGTCATGGATAGATCGCGTCAAACATGCATTATCGCGATAGAGCAATATAACTAAAATCTCTATCGTAGGCCATTTTTTATCGTTTATATCGTATATCGTTTATATCGCGCATTCCTAGTGTAGACCCTGCCCTCTGTGCAACACCACCATAATCCGGAAGGGCCTCTGCGACCAGCCGGCTCACATCAGCAGCATACACCTCCAGGCTTTCACCAGAAGCACGCACACGGGCTGGCAGGCTTGCTCTGAACCGGTCCATTAACTGTTTCTGTCCAAACGCTGCCCCCAGCCTCTCTTTAATCGCAGCATAATCCGACTTGGTCGCATCAGGAAGACTGTCCCACAGCAGAAAAGCGGACTTGCCGGGACGAGTAGGAAGAATCCTAACCAGCTCCTCCGTACAGCCGTTGCTGCCCCCTGCCGTGGCCCTGAAGGCCACCTCCAACTGCCAAGCCCAGCTGAGGAAACTCTGGCTCCCGTCCCCGGTGAAAGGAGCAGGCTGGTCGATCTTAACGGGTCCGCCCGGCGAGTATCTGCCCAGCATGCTTGAACTGGGTTTAAAAGGGTCCTTGTCTGCACTCCACATGTCGACAACGTAGCGCCCCGTCTATCACGCACCACGTGAGGTCAGCCAGCTAGCTATACTGGGGCAGCTAAACTAATAACTAACTAAAACTAAAACTAACACCGACACGGCGCCGCAGCAGACTAAACGCACAACGAAACACAAACAGCGGTTCACAGAAGAACACCGCTGCCACCAATGTAGCCGGGCGTTCTGGGTTCGCCTTTACTGTAGTATTAAAGAAAACAATGAACGGGACCGGAGACGAGATAGTGTGTTCAGCAGCCAACTCCGCTTCACTTTAATCTCAGACACACCCACACAACACATCAGCCGTAACACTTCCCCGAACTTCCCCCCTACGGCAACTCACGAGGGACACACCTCCTTTTCCAAACTAAACACAGAACAGTCTGTTACAGTGGCATCATGCCTTCAGTGTGTCTTGAACAGCCACAAAGGTTGCACATATTATATGCATATTTTATCGTATTTGTCTAAATGCATACTTGACTGTAGATAGATTTGAGTGAAGTTGCCAACACAATAGATTGCTGAGTTTTATTAGCCCATATATTGATTTCATAAATAACATGAATACCTTGTGCATGTGTGTATTTATTGCACCTATCTGTTCTGTTTAATGTTCATTTCACAACAAAAACACATGGTTATAATTACATAAATACATCTCTGTACACGGTGGGGATTTCAACATGCAGCCTTTCTTGATGTATATTTGTAAAGGGAAATCTTGCACCTATTTTAGAACATTATTCTATTTTTCTTAGAACCTAACAATTATTCAAAAGTATGTACTGTCATACCTAGATCTCTGACGTTTATAACAAACCAAACCGTTTGAAAATCGGTTGAAAATTGAGCAAGTTATGGTTATTTAACAACTTAATCGTCAAATCCCGCCGGCGGGCAAGTTTTCGTTACACCAGCCCTTCCCCCCAACATGCTGGGTCAGTTTTCGGCATCATACAGTTGAGTGTTATAGGCTGAATCCGAATACTCATTCTTGACTACTATATAGTATGCATTTTGTAGTACGCCCCGTATGGCTATAGTCTAATGTTAGCATAGTTCGTGTTGTTTCGTCATGTCATTTGTAGAAATATAGCCTATCATCCATAGGCGTAGCGGCCATATACATTGGGGGGTACAATTCCCCCCCAATGTTCAGATATGCCTAAATGTCCCCCCCAATAAATCGCTGGGAATAGGGATATAGCAATTCAATATTTCTATGGGTAGAACATAGGCTTTCCCTGAAGTACACTCCGTTCCCTGAACGCATCTCTGCACACAGTGCGCGCCGCACACCCTCAATAACTCAATCCGATTCTATCTACAGCTCTTACAGCCAATGAGAATATGGCTGTTCGGGCTAGCTAGCCAATGGGATAGATCCATGATTTGATTCGTCCCCGCACGTGCGGCTCGGTGACGGTGACTTGTGTCACTCAATTGCATTGGTCATCAACTGTCTTTTTTACATGACCACGGAATCAAAAACATCAACAACAGCAAATTAGTGGCATGTTACGATCGAAAACACAGGTAAGTTATATAGCTTTTGATAGTGTCTCTCAAATTTCGTGGGTTTTTGTCGCTTCTCTAGCGAGCAGCATCATTAGCTATGTGTTACCTATGTAATAAGCCAGCTAGATGACGTTGGCCCCGGCCCCATTCCGTAATTCCAACGCCTCATTATGCCGACGTCTCAATGTTCCGAAATGTTCCCCATTAGATCTAAATGCATGGGCCGTTTGGTTTTAAATGTGCTGGGGACAGAGATGCATTCGGAAGTGCATTTTCAGAAGTGCTGGGTACAATGAGGATGTGGATCTTCCCTGTGGCATGTTCACTTTGGTGTGTTCAGAATAAAGAGAGTGAAGCACAGAGAGCAAGAACGTTTGGAGGATGAAAGCAGTGTGTGTCAATCTGGTAGTGACAGGTGAGTAGCCTAAGAGAGGAGTTCTGGAAACTAGTAGAGCCTTGGCTTTTCCTATGTTCAATGCAATTTGTAAGTTACTTTGGTTAAAAGCGTCTGCAAAATGATTGTCAAAGAGTAAATATTAATGGTTTTAACCGAATTGTGACATTAGAGCAGAATCCTGTTGGCAGTGGCACTGATGTCTATAGTGTGTTTCAGTAGTCTGCTGGTAAATAGTTTGCTGATATCTGTGATATTATTCCTTCTATGTTTCCTCTGTTGTGTTCAGAGTAGAGCTAGTGAGCCAGCGGGAGAGACAGAAAGTTTGGAGGATGAAAGCACAGGGAGAGTTTGTCAATCTAGTGGTGGCATAAAGGTGAGTCGCCTAAGAGAGGAGTAAATATGAAAGGTTAAGACCGAATCATGACATTCAAGCAGAATTCTGTTAACACACATGTATATAGTGTAGGGTTGTCAAAAAAATGTATAGTCAGATACTAATCGATTAAAAAAAAAAAAAAAATGACGGATTAGATACTTATGTGCAACAGTATCGATACTAAAACCGCTGTCTTCATCATCTTCATCTCTTTTTTTTTTCTCGCCTCCTTCAGTTGACACACAACTTTACACAGCAGCGTTGCAGTTGCTAATATAGCAATCTAATAATTATTAAGTCAAGTGTCATTCAAAGTTACAAAACATTGTATAATGTATGTGTTCATAGATTAATCCATAACTAATCAGAAAACATTTAGGTTATGTCCTTGACCTGTCCAATTCTTTAACAGTGCATCATTCATTACGGCTAATGGTTTCACCATGAGATTAGCTCAGTGCGCTCTCTCATGAAACTCATCTATGTACTTATTAAACAAGTGGTTGAAAATATCTGAAAATCTTATGTTTTCTGAGGGGTAACAAAAGTTTTGGGGTGACTTCTATTTAGGTCCATGAGATAGATGCACCTGGGTGGGTTTTACTCAACATTGGCAAATGTGATGGTTATGCAATAAAAAATGTAATGGAAGTACTGGCTGGATTTTGTGTCCTTGTTGTGGTGGTGCAGGTGTTTGTTTGTGTGTGTTTTGTAAAAAAGACAAAACATCAATGAATTGAATGTGGGGAAAAAAGGAACTGACTGGATTGGTTGAAATATTGAGGAGCACAAAATGTTATATTTTATTTAAAAAGTAAAGGAAAAACTGAGCTCTGAAGTATTTGTGTGTCAACCTTTTCCCAATTTCAAGTCTTCCACACTCCCAGACTGCTTGGTCACATCCAGTAATAAAGTGTTTTAAACATCCATCCCTAGAAAGGTCTTCAAAATTAGGTGCTAGGTATTGAGATTTTGCTCTCAGAGTGCACCAGATTAATGCATGTTCAAAATCTTTGCCTGGGGGGGCCGGACCCCGCCCCCAGGCATTTGTCCCCCCCAATGTTGAAACCATGGCTACACCTCTGCTATCATCACAGACTGTAGGAATGTCACCCACCCTCCATCGCGTACGACACTGACGCTCGTAATCCTGTAGTGCAAGGGAGTTCATGCACAGATCCCTGAGACAAACGGCTACGCGCACACATGCACACCCATAGCGAGTGACGTAGGACGTAAAGTCCCGCCCAGGTCGAAGTGGCGTCGTTTTAGAGAGTCCCCCAAAGGGATAGCTAGCCTGGCTCCGCCCGCCTAAGTACTTCCGCTCAATTTGAATTTCCCTTCAGTACTAGGTCTGGACCTGCTGTATGTAATTTGGTTTTCTGGTGCCGCCACAGCGGCCGCCAATCAGCGAACAGAGGGCGTGTCTGAGAACAATGACGATAAAGTCGTACGCCAGTTTGAGTTGTTGTTGTAGGTCGGTAGTTGATTTACAATGTGCAATTTTTCCCTGATAAATTAAATTCGACGACCAAAACCTGCAGCTGTCGTTGACGGACATTTTCGTGCAGACGCGCAAGGTGTTTGGTTTGTGTACAACCTGCGCGTGATTCCCGGCGCATGACATACGTCACAACCAAACGTTAGCGATTGGTTATGGCAGATCCAGAGTGGCACTGGGCAGATCCAATCATTTTAAACTTCAACAGACACCTTCAAGTGAGTTAACGTTTGTCAATTGATTAGGTCCAGACTCTCTGTACAAATGAAATTAAATGAAGTGAAGTACGAGAGTCTGGTAGAACCAGGCTAATGGATAGCAGCAATATGAGATGTCCTACAGGCTGCAGCGAGACCTCCCACGCTGACGCGACGCCCGCCCCTCTGACATGACGCGACGCCCCTCTTACGTCACATGACCTTAAACCAAGTGACTGAAAAACGCCTTCTCTTCTATTACGTATATTTCGATGGATTTATTTGAATGGAAGACGTAGAACAAAATTGATATGATCGAAATTATTATTCAAATATTTTTTTAATAATAATAGTTATAAAAACAAATAAAAATACAATGACAATCTACAAATGCCCATCCGGGATCTGTATGTATTCTCCGTTCGTCCTGTAGAGGTAGTGGTGCCGAGATGATGCCTCATGAAACGTCAAAGCCGCCTCTCCCAGATGAACCACCAAAGTGGTTCATGCTCGAAGCTTCAAATGAGTACGCTAGGGACATCTAGTGGTGAATGAAATTATGACAACCCAACCCAAAATGTGATTTTTGCTTCGTGTGCCGATACAACATTAAATCATTTGAGAATTGAAGTCACTTCAGTGATACATGTGTGTGAGTGTGCCATTCATAAAATGGCACAGAGCTCATGCTAGAAAATAAATCATTTGGCAAAAGTGCAAACAGACGCTTTTATCCAAAGCGACTTACACACCGACGGCAGAGTCAACCATGCAAGGCGACAGTCAGCTGTCAGGAGCAAAGTGACAGGGACACAACAACACTGAGCTAGGAGGAGCTGGGGATTGAACTAGCAACCTACCGGTTACAAGTCAACTGCTCAACCTCCTGAGCTAAGCCGAGCCACCCTGTATGAAAACTGAGAAGGAGTTATTAATTTAATAGCCATTAAAAGTGTTCTGGACAGTGGTTATTGAATGCTCTCTTTGTCAAACTCCATGATGAATAATGAACGTGATATTTCGTTTGATACTACAGAAAATGCAATGCTCAAACTACTACGATCACAGACTAGTGGTATATTGAATATACCACGGTTGTGATCGTATACGGGACATCTTTATAGTCGAAATCTCCCGCCAATACTGAACCCATATTTCGAAGCAGTAGCCCGAGGCGAAGCCTCGAACGTCACACCCTACGTCAGTTCGCCAACGTGAATCCTACTCGAAGCGGAGCTTCGCTGGGGGAGGAGCCGACATACTCGACACACGCCCCGATGCCTCGACGCAAAACGTAACATCACTATGTAGAGGGCGCTGTTGTGGTACCCAGTGACACAACCTAATGTGTGTTTGCTGTAAGGCTGCTGGAGAGACTATTTTAACAATCAACCAGCAACGAGTCACAAGGTAAACACCCCACCATGACCAGTTAACGCTGCATATCATATATACTGCCAAAAAATGATAAATATAAGTGTTTTGACCTGTGGTTGACGCACGCCATTTGTGCGAGCGTCCATCTTGGTTTTCAGTTGTTGACATCCATCGTCTTGTTGTCTCTCCTGTACTACCGGCTGTCCGGATATTCACGTTGACGTTTATCCCATTGAGTAACGCTCTAATGACCATGTTTTATATTTATCAGGGACTAGTCTGCCTACGCTGACTTTATCTGCGGTCCACTCCCTGCTACACAAGTGATCCTCCATCCTGCTGCACAAGTGATCCTCCATCCTGCTGCACAAGTGATCCTCCATCCTGCTGCACAAGTGATCCTCATGGTAAGTTGACTTGTAAGTTGTAATCAAGTGATCCTCATGGTAAGTTGACTTGTAATCAAGGGATCCTCATGGATACATTTACGGTGTTCTTCCATTCTGTTCCAACCGTAGTGCGACTCGATAGCAGAGTCTATCGAGTCCTGCACGCTCCCTTATGTGTTTGGTTTTGTTCTGCAGACCAATTGCCTCTTATCATGATTGTATTGATTGATGCTCCCACTACAGAATCACGTTATTTTACACCACTGTGCTCACCCCATGTAAACTGGAAGAATATGCGTAGAATATTTTGATATTGTATTATAACGTCTTTATTGGAGATTTCAGGGTTACAGTTTGGGCAATGTATGTAATTATGTATATAATTAAAAAAAAAAAACATAACTAATCAATTAAACTAAATACATAACTTAAGCAAGAAAAGTGTAGCACAGTATTGTTAAAACCTGCTGGATATATTTTGGAATTTTCAATATTGTCATGATGCACATGTGAACCGATGAGTAGCACGATTTGATAGGTAGCATAGATTGGCAGAACAACGGCGCTTATGATCACTGTGCCATCGTCCATCTATTCCTGTATTTACTAAACCTATCGCGTATGTGTTGTGTACTTCTGTCCCTGCTTCCAGGCCACAGAGAAGACTGCCTGGGTGTCCAGCCCTTCGTACAGTCGGTACTGGCGGCACTACCAGCAGGCCATGGGCTGGTACCAGACACACCGACAAGCCTTCAGCAAGGCTCTGCTCGCGGCTCATGGCCCGGCGTGCTACGGTCAGCTGTACCCCTGTAAATCCTCCTCTAACCAACTCAACCACCTGTACACTGAACGGCACGGCGGGGCCAGGGACTGTGGCGGCCGGGGGAGGAGAGGGGAGAAGAGGTACAGGGAGTCGCCTGAGCCGCTGGGCTGTGAGGAGGAAGTGGAGGAGGACAGCGACTTGGAGGAAGGAGAACCAGAGATTGAATGTGACGTGAGCAACATGGAGATCACGGAGGAGCTCCGGCAGTACTTCGCCCTGACGGAGAAGCACAGAGAAGAACTCAGTAAGTGACTCCTAACAGAAAATAAATGGAAACACCCCCAAGAAAGTCTCAAATACATAAAAATTTGGATAGAAGGTGTGTGCCTCTGTGAACAGACAATTACGATGGGCGGTGGTTGCTAGTAAATCACAATAGCTAATGGTGTTGTGAGAGAGTAAAGAATAGACTAGTACTGCACTAGCATTCCAACGATCATACAACTACTAGTATGATGCTCCACCCTTTTCACATTAAACATAAAGTACTCAATCCCACATAGCCTTACAACCGGCACAACCTCAAACGTGGAAATCTAGTCAAACAGCCATCCATAGTTCGCCGAGTGTAAAAGCTGCTTGAACAATTGACTACTGTAATGCTCCATCAGCATCGGGGGAAATGAAATCTTGAAGTGGGTTTTATTCACTTCTTTAGATACATTATGTTGTTGAAGTGTGTTGGTAGATAGACAGACAGGTTGGTCGTCCAATTATTTCCTTCGTGCCGAAGGAAAAAGATTGTGCACCTTTTTTTTGTTGATAATCGAGTATAGAGCTTGCCCAATTATGCCCGGAGCAATGTAACAGCCCAATTGGCTTCCATGTTATTGGCTAATGTTGCACAAAATAGCACCAAACCTCTGCAGTAGCATGATTAGGGTCCCTACACAACAACTAAGCATCAACAACTTAGTTAGCGTACTGGGAGATTAATAAAAAATAGTTTTCCAAGTCTGTGCCTTACCAGTAGGTCCATTTTTCAAGGAAGTCTTCCTTTACTTTAACTAAACAATGTACCATTAGAACACAGTAGTGACATATTGAAAATGTCTAGACTGTATTTCAGATTAATTAAATGTTATCTTCATTGAAAACTGTGCTTTCTTTAAAAAATAAGACATTTCTAAGTTACCCCAAACTTTTGAACGATAGTGTATACGTCAGATTATCAGAATTATTGAATATGATCAAAAAAGGCCTCTGAAACAAATGGCCATCCGTTGCTTTAAGAGCCGCTGTTCCCTCTGTCCCACCAGAGAAGCAGCAGGAGCTGGAGGACAAGGAGCACGCCTGCTACGTGCCCGCCGACCAGGACCTCCACCGGGGGGCGCGGCTGGGCACGACCGCCGCGCCCAACGAGCGTCCCGGGGTACGGCGCGGGGCGGAGATGAGGAAGCTGTACGGCGTGGACACGGCCAAGATCCAGGCCATGGAGGCAGCGCTGCAGCTCAACTTCGACCGCAACTGCGACCGCAAGCTGCCCAAGTACTGGCCCGTCATCCCCCTGCGCCTCTGACCCCTGACCCCGGACCAGTGGCTAGGGGGTTCTGAGGGCGGGATGGAGGGACCCGCTGTTTGCTCAAGGGCACTTAGTCGGTAGTGAAAGTTTGGATTCCTTACGATTCTTGAAGATGTGGATGGAGTTCAGGGCTGTGGGGCCTGCGTGGTCAGCGAGCCGCCATGATGGATCTCAGCGCCTGATGGGACCTGAAGGCGGAACCCAGATGACCTTAAGAACCAAGATGTCCTACTGCACTCACTGGCTGTCAGTCAGAGGATTTGTTAACTTCTGAATGATGCAAACACAGTCAAGGAAACCTGTATGATTTCAGTTGTTATAAATTGCTTACGTTCCAGCAGGTGGCAGTGTTTGACTGTTGACCTGAAGTATTTTTCTGCGGGCATTCATTTCACAAGGAGGTTAGGGTTAATTTTAGAGTGTTATTTTTCAGGCAACTTGAGTACTAGGTGTGTGTGTGTGAGTGAGTGTGTGTTGCTCTCACTTTAAGGAGCTGTTTGATGCAGACATTGATTTTATTGGGGTTCCACGTTTCTGGACCCCGTTCTCACTTACTCCACATGTTGGAGGTTCACTTTTTATCGTTATGCCTTACTGTTCATTTAAAGGTTATTTTTATGTTTTGTAATAAAGATTTTTGCATTTGGATGAAGCTTGCTTGGGCATAAGAATCAATTTTCGTTGTATGAAATACTACTTTTTTGAGGGGGTTTAAGACGAAAATAAATGCCCATTCCAAGTAGTAAGTAAAAGGGGTAAAGTGTGCGAACAAAATGTCAAGAGATTTGCATCTTATCACCATTTACTTTATTTAATGAAGACATTACATTAAAACTCATTAATGCAGAACTGATTTTGTGCTGTAAGAAAATTGCACTTTTGCACGTAACAGATTGTCAATTTTTCAACAACAAAGAAGTTGTCACTTTCCATTTCAGTCCAGGTATTCCAACTGACTATGACCTAGCGGCCATCCTGAATGTGGAATTCTGCATCCAAGATGGCCGCAAGGTGAATAGGGCCCATTGCAGCCGATAGTTGATCAAGCTGGATTTCAAAGTTCAACATTGGGTTCACTCGGTCCACCTTCCTAATGAGAGGGAAAGTGAGAGAGAGAGAGAGATGATACTAATTGGATTGGAGAGGCGCAGTCCCCTCTGGTAACCTAGCGAGGGTTGTGGTCCGGGATAGATTTCACAGATTAGGTAGCCAGACAATTTTGAGTGGATTTGCTTCACACATGGATGGCCATGATGTGACAGAGTTACGTTTAAAATAAAATCGACAACCGATGACACCAAAATTTAGATTTAGATTTTCAAAATTCAGCATTTGTAGTGTTTTACTGGCCTCATGCCACAGACACATAAACTCAACAAAGTAGCCCAGAGCACTGTACTGCTCTGAAAGTTGTTCTGTTGTCTGTCCCCCTGTCTGTCAGCCTGTCCATCACATAAGAACATATATGCTTCCAGTAAGGGATAACTGATGTGTTTGCTGCCTCCAGCACAGTCAGAGGAGAGGGGCGCTGGGGAGAGGAAGAGCCGGGATTTACTGCACCGAAGCACGCAGAGGAAGTCCACCTTTTACACTCTCCCTCTCGTTCTCTCTCTCTGTGATTGTGACAAGGGTTGTCATGGTGATGTTGGTGCTAGCAAGGATGGTGACCGCATATGTGTCTGATAAAGGCGATGTTGGTTACCAGGCTAAATGTTGTACCGGTGATGGTGCTGATCGTGATTAGGGTTGTCGTCGGTGGAGGATGGTGATAATGACTCCACGACTTGTGATGAGGGCGATGTTTGTGAGAGCAGACTGATTGTTGTCAAGGTGATGGTGAAGTTGAGGATGGTGCTCTTTGTGACTAGGGTTGTCTTGGGGATGTCTGTGGTGGTGATGAAGTGGAAAATGTGTGCACGGCTTATGGCAGATTGTTTTGAAGGTTTGTGGCGACGTCGCTGGATGTGGAGGGGATGTGGTCACGGGACTGACTGTTTCCATGGGGACAGTTGTGGTGATGGGGGACGATTGCTGTTTTTACTGTGACGGAATTTAGGGAGGGGCCGATAGTTGTTGTCATGGTGACGGGTTGTGGTGACGATGACATCACAAGTTGGGGGATGGGGGGCAGAGTGTAGTCGGTATCTGGGCCAGAGAGATTATAGCCTTGTCAGATAAATCACTTGGCACAGAAGAGCAGGATGGCCTTTGTGTGTGTGTGTGTGTGTGTGTGTGTGTGTGTGTGTGTGTGTGTGTGTGTGTGTGTGTGTGTGTGTGTGTGTGTGTGTGTGTGTGTTTATCTGTCTGTCTTTCTAATGGTGTGTGTGTGTGAGGGGAGGAAGAATGTTATGGGAGATAGGCTCTAGTGATTTAGTGAGTAAATATGTGCATGTGTTTGTGTGTGCGAGTGATTCCTCTAGTGTGTGCCACGGCAACCCGGTATCACGCAATTGCGTGCTCCTGCGCACGAACGTTAATCTATTGAAGCGTGTTCCCGAGCACGATAGTCCGACTTTTTGCGTGTTACACAAAACGAAATGTAAACCAATGCATTCTGAATGGGAGTGTTCTAAGACAATTAACGTGCTCCACAAAACGGTACGAGAGAGAGAGAAAGAGAGAGCGGGAGGGACAGAGAGAGAGAGAGAGAGAGAGAGCGAGAGAGAGGCTTCAGAAAGGGTGTGCGCAGATAGTACAGTGCACCCTAGTTATGTTTATGCCAAAACCTATATATATAATTAGGCTGTGGAAATTGCAATAAGTTAAGAACACAACTTCGCACGTTGAGCACACAGCCGTGTGACTCGTTTATTTTGTAAAAAAAGAAAACCGGAAAACAAAGCGTGCTGAAGGTAAACAAATCCAGCATGGTCTGTGACGTCATGAGACGCACGTAATCCTTACGCCCCGTGCCCACTACCTCCGTCAGTTGTCCGTTGCCCATTGACTTTGAATGGGGACGGTCGCGCAATGCATTGTGGATCCGTCCGTTGACTTGGAGCGTTCGCCACCGTCAAAAAGTTGAAAAATGTTCAACTTTTTCGGCCGCGACGGATCCGTCATCCAATCAGATCGCGTATGCAAATGTAAGCACTGTGACGCGACTCGGGCTCTGACGATACTGGAAAGCGGGTCATCTTGCCTCGCAACAAGCAGGAAGAAGCGGGAAGAACCCGGCGAAACGATTTGATTGGCTGACGGTTGCCTCTGCAAAGACTACTCCCCCATCCGTCAGCCACGCCTTCCCACGTCCGTTGACTGACGGTGCAGTGGGCACGAGGCATTACGCCCCGTGCCCACTACCTCCGTCAGTTGTCCGTTGCCCATTGACTTTGAATGGGGACGGTCGCGCAATGCATTGTGGATCCGTTCGTTGACTTGGAGCGTTCGCCACCGTCAAAAAGTTGAAAAATGTTCAACTTTTTCGGCCGCGACGGATCCGTCATCCAATCAGATCGCGTATGCAAATTTAAGCACTGTGACGCGACTCGGGCTCTGACGATACTGGAAAGCGGGAAAGCGGGTCATCTTGCCTCGCAACAAGCAGGAAGAAGCGGGAAGAACCCGGCGAAGCGATTTGATTGGCTGACGGTTGCCTCTTCAAAGACTACTCCCCCATCCGTCAGCCACGCCTTCCCACGTCCGTTGACTGACGGTGCAGTGGGCACGAGGCGTTAGGGACCGCGATCCCTGAACCACCAAGAACGTAAATGACATGCAGTAAACAACAACACAATTGAAAGAACAACACATAACGAAATATTGTAGGTGAATTATGTTACGGTCACTACAAGGCTATAATTATATTATTTAGCGTGTAATGAGACAATCTATAGCCAAATTGTCGAAGATGCCCGAGAATCTTCGGGGATATCAGCATGGGAAATCGGCGAATCAGACCCATGAAGGGTGGGGGGGGGGACACGTTAGTTGAAGGGGGGGGGGGCACGTTTGTAGGGGGGGGGCACGCTCGACAACGAGAGTTGGTTTTTATTGAACGAGACTTCAACACGGAACAGCTGCACGAAACGATGGTCACGTCACTCTCGGTGACGGTGTCGACAATAATTAACACACGAACAATGTTAATAGAACAACACACAACCACATAACATCCCGAACCCATTAACCCTACTTAATCCTAACAACAAAACAAGTTAACAAAAGCCCCATTTGTCAACTGAGAACCCCAATTCCCAGAATCCCCCGCGGCTCCGGAACACGGCGTAGCTTATCTTAATCTTTATTATCTGAATGGGAAATGCAATATTTTAGGACAGATACACCATTAAACGCGTTTCTAATGACATTTCTAGCGAGAAATGTACATTTTCCTTACATAATCTTCAGTCAGTGAATGTGTATGATCTTTATTAATCTTTATTATCTGAATGGGAAATGCAATATTTTAGGACAGATACACCATTAAACGCGTTTCTAATGACTTTTCTAGCGAGAAATGTACATTTTCCTTACATAATCTTCAGTCAGTGAATGTGTATGATCTTTATTAATCTTTATTATCTGAATGGGAAATGCAATATTTTAGGACCGATTCACCGTTAAACGTGTTTCTAATAACATTTCTAGCGAGAAATATACTTTTTACTTGCATAATCTTCAGTCAGTGATTGTGTCTGATCTTTAGTTTTATAGTTATTAGGATTTGATCGGCTCGCTCGCATGTTTCAACGACGTCAGGTTGCTTTCGCTAAACTAGCAGCTCACGTGCTTCCTGCATTTGTGTTATTAAACTGTTACTTTATGTAACTTTTAATGATATCATCTTGTTAGAAACACGTATATCTGAGAGCCAACCCAGTCGCCAAAAGCATACGTTGACAGTGTACTTTTCGTGAACACTGGATTACGTCGCATTTCAACATAAAATAGCGTGTTATACACACACACGCACGCACACGCACAGACACACACACACAAGCACACACAAGCACACACACGCACGCACAGACACACAGACACAGACACACACACACACACACACACGCACACACGCACACGGTGCATTTCGCTGCTAAAACAACAACAAAAAAATATTCCCTCAAATATTATTACTTTCAAAACGTTGGCCGAAATGGCCAATAATATCATTTTTTATTTGGGATGCTTCTAGGACACTTTGGGTGGATTTTGAACGGTATGTGGGGGGCACATTTTTTGCAGGACCTGGCAACCCTGCGCTGTTGCCCGAGATCTGGATCCACCCCGGCGTGGTGTCGTCTCCTTTTGACCTTTTTGACCCCAGACTTCTGGGGGAATAGCTGAATCAATTCATTAGTCAATCAGAAGCATGTTAATATCGTCCCGGTGGCGTAAGAGGACGAACAAGGTATCCTTCAACATCTACGCTTCCAGGAGATTGCAACGGTGCCACACATGAGCATATTCGAACATGTTTAATGGTAGTAATTAGCTGTCGAAATTGGAGGCCTTAATCAATACTGAGCAGCTATTGATTTGCTTCCCGATAAAGATTTGTCACAAATGACATGTTATTTAGCATCTACACGTTGAGCTGAGTCCAATGACACCAAGAACGACACTCTAGCTAATGGTAACATGTGTTTAACATGGTACACCTAGGTCTAGGACATGATCTCGGTGTAGCAAGAGGCCGAGCTTGATCTCATTGGACTCAGCTTAACGTGTAGATGCTAATTAACAGGTAATTTGTCAAAAATCTCCATCGGGAAGCAAATCTATAGCTGGTCATTATTGATAAAGGCCTCCAAAATCGACAGCTAATTACTACCCCGAAACATATTCAAATATGATCATGTGTGGCACTGTTGCAATCGTCTCGAAACGTAGATGTCAAAGGACACCTTGTTTGCTCTGTTGCACCACCGGGAAGATATTTTCATACTTCTAATGGATTGATTCATATTTTAAGGTTCTCGGAGTGAGACTTTAAGTGGCTGCAGCAGAAGTGTTGAGACGAAAGATGATATCAAGAGATTTATAGAATATTCCCATTCACATTATGATTCTTCGTCGTAACATCCGACCAAACATCCTTTACATTCACAGAGCGAAGATTATGAAAGTCCAGGCTCAGCAAGTGCTCCATCTCGTTGCACCTGCACCCAGCGGCTCGCTTGCAAGATTTTGGCCTGAAGTTCTTCCCAGACCAACACCCTAGCCATCCAACATGCATATCTGAGAATCAGGCCTCTCTTTAATAATGACAAAAAGTTATGAGAGAAACACACATTAACTTTTTGTTATCTCATAAGCGGCGTGGTGCCGGCTCCTTTTGACCTTTTGAGCCCCGACTTCAAAAACGTGGCCACAGGCCAGCTGTGTCTACACTCCTTTAGCCACAAATGTACACCTCCATCCCACAAAAAATGGGGACTAGAAACTAACCTCTGTCTTATGTACATTTACTGTACTGTTGGAGGTCACGCCCCTTTGCCGACCTTTTCGAGATAGCTAGGGATGCTAAAATGTTTACACACATTTCCCGGGGCCCCGTGTACGACATATCCGAGATTTGGTGTTCTAGCCCTTAGAGAATTTTTTTTTTCCCAAATGGAGTGTCATTTGGACAAAGCCCCTCAGAAGTGTAGCCTGCAAGACCTAATGGTTCAGAATGTGGTGGAAAAACAGTTTTTGAGATAGGAAGGTCCTACCGCCCTGAAATTGTAATACCTTATTTTAGGGCCTAACTGGGACCTCCGCATCGAAACTTGGCCCGGTCGGACCCCGAGGGCAGGAAGGGGGGGTACTTCCTGCCCGAGACTTGGCCCGGTCAGACCCCGAGGGCAGGCCCCCCCTTCCTGCCCTCGGGGTCCGACCGGGCCAAGTTTCGGTGCGGAGGTCCCAGTTAGGCCCTAGAATAAGGTATTAAAATTTCAGGGCGGTAGGACCTTCCTATCTCAAAAACTGTTTTTCCACCACATTCTGAACCATTAGGTCTTGCAGGCTACACTTCTGAGGGGCTTTGTCCAAATGACACTCCATTTGGGAAAAAAGAAATTCTCTAAGGGCTAGAACTCCAAATCTCGGATATGTCGTACACGGGGCCCCGGGAAATGTGTGTAAACATTTTAGCATCCCTAGCTATCTCGAAAAGGTCGGCAAAGGGGCGTGACCTCCAACAGTACAGTAAATGTACATAAGACAGAGGTTAGTTTCTAGTCCCCATTTTTTGTGGGATGGGGGTGTACATTTGTGGCTAAAGGTGTGTAGACACAGCTGGCCTGTGGCCACGTTTTTGAAGTCGGGGCTCAAAAGGTCAAAAGGAGCCGGCACCACGCCGCTTATGAGATAACAAAAAGTTAATGTGTGTTTCTCTCATAACTTTTTGTCATTATTAAAGAGAGGCCTGATTCTCAGATATGCATGTTGGATGGCTAGGGTGTTGGTCTGGGAAGAACTTCAGGCCAAAATCTTGCAAGCGAGCCGCTGGGTGCAGGTGCAACGAGATGGAGCACTTGCTGAGCCTGGACTTTCATAATCTTCGCTCTGTGAATGTAAAGGATGTTTGGTCGGATGTTACGACGAAGAATCATAATGTGAATGGGAATATTCTATAAATCTCTTGATATCATCTTTCGTCTCAACACTTCTGCTGCAGCCACTTAAAGTCTCACTCCGAGAACCTTAAAATATGAATCAATCCATTAGAAGTATGAAAATATCTTCCCGGTGGTGCAACAGAGCAAACAAGGTGTCCTTTGACATCTACGTTTCGAGACGATTGCAACAGTGCCACACATGATCATATTTGAATATGTTTCGGGGTAGTAATTAGTTGTTGATTTTGGAGGCCTTTATCAATAATGACCAGCTATAGATTTGCTACCCGATGGAGATTTTTGACAAATTACATGTTAATTAGCATCTACACGTTAAGCTGAGTCCAATGAGATCAAGCTCGGCCTCTTGCTACACCGAGATCATGTCCTAGACCTAGGTGTACCATGTAAAACACATGTTACCATTAGCTAGAGTGTCGTTCTTGGTGTCATTGGACTCAGCTCAACGTGTAGATGCTAAATAACATGTCATTTGTGACAAATCTTTATCGGGAAGCAAATCAATAGCTGCTCAGTATTGATTTAGGCCTCCAATTTCGACAGCTAATTACTACCATTAAACATGTTCGAATATACTCATGTGTGGCACCGTTGCAATCTCCTGGAAGCGTAGATGTTGAAGGACACCTTGTTCGTCCTCTTACGCCACCGGGACGATATTTACATGCTTCTGATTGACTAATGAATTGATTCAGCTATTCCCCCAGAAGTCTGGGGTCAAAAGGTCAAAAGGACACGGCACCACGCCGGGGTGGATCCAGATCTCGGGCAACAGCGCAGGGTTGCCAGGTCCTGCAAAAAACGTGCCCCCCACATAACGTTCAAAATCCACCCAAAATGTCCTAGAAGCATCCCAAATAAAAAATGATATTATTGGCCATTTCGGCCAACGTTTTGAAAGTAATAATATTTGAGGGAATATTTTTTTGTTGTTGTTTTAGCAGCGAAATGCACCGTGTGAGTGTGTGCGTGTGTGTGTGTCTGTGTCTGTGTGTCTGTGCATGCGTGTGTGTGCTTGTGTGTGCTTGTGTGTGCTTGTGTGCGTGTGTCTGTGCGTGTGCGTGCGTGTGTGTGTGTGTGTATAACACGCTATTTTATGTTGAAATGCGACGTAATCCAGTGTTCACGAAAAGTACACTGTCAACGTATGCTTTTGGCGACTGGGTTGGCTCTCAGATATACGTGTTTCTAACAAGATGATATCATTAAAAGTTACATAAAGTAACAGTTTAATAACACAAACGCAGGAAGCACGTGAGCTGCTAGTTTAGCGAAAGCAACCTGACGTCGTTGAAACATGCGAGCGAGCCGATCAAATCCTAATAACTATAAAACTAAAGATCAGACACAATCACTGACTGAAGATTATGCAAGTAAAAAGTATATTTCTCGCTAGAAATGTTATTAGAAACACGTTTAACGGTGAATCGGTCCTAAAATATTGCATTTCCCATTTAGATAATAAAGATTAATAAAGATCATACACATTCACTGACTGAAGATTATGTAAGGAAAATGTACATTTCTCGCTAGAAAAGTCATTAGAAACGCGTTTAATGGTGTATCTGTCCTAAAATATTGCATTTCCCATTCAGATAATAAAGATTAATAAAGATCATACACATTCACTGACTGAAGATTATGTAAGGAAAATGTACATTTCTCGCTAGAAATGTCATTAGAAACGCGTTTAATGGTGTATCTGTCCTAAAATATTGCATTTCCCATTCAGATAATAAAGATTAATATAAGCTACGCCGTGTTCCGGAGCCGCGGGGGATTCTGGGAATTGGGGTTCTCAGTTGACAAATGGGGCTTTTGTTAACTTGTTTTGTTGTTAGGATTAAGTGGGGTTAATGGGTTCGGGATGTTATGTGGTTGTGTGTTGTTCTATTAACATTGTTCGTGTGTTCATTATTGTCGACACCGTCACCGAGAGTGACGTGACCATCGTTTCGTGCAGCTGTTCCGTGTTGAAGTCTCGTTCAATAAAAACCAACTCTCGTTGTCGAGCGTTCAATAAAAACCAACTCTCGTTGTCGAGCGTGCCCCCCCCCTACAAACGTGTCCCCCCCCCCCCCTCAACAAACGTGTCCCCCCCCCCCCCCCCCCCCTTCAACTAACGTGTCGTCGTCCCCCTTCATGGGTCTGATTCGCCGATCTCCCATGCTGATATCCCCAAAGATTCTCGGGCATCTTCGACAATTTGGCTATAGATTGTCTCATTACACGCTAAATAATATAATTATAGCCTTGTAGTGACCGTAACATAATTCACCTCCAGTATTTCGTTATGTGTTGTTCTTTCAATTGTGTTGTTGTTTACTGCATGTCATTTACGTTCTTGGTGGTTCAGGGATCGCGGTCCCTAAGGATTACGTGCGTCTTATGACGTCACAGACCATGCTGGATTTGTTTACCTTCAGCACGCCTTGTTTTCCGGTTTTCTTTTTTACAAAATAAACGAGTCACACGGCTGTGTGCTCAACGTGCGAAGTTGTGTACTTAACTTATTGCAATTTCCACAGCCTAATTATATATATAGGTTTTGGCATAAACATAACTAGGGTGCACTGTACTATCTGCGCACACCCTTTCTGAAGCCTCTCTCTCGCTCTCTCTCTCTCTCTCTCTGTCCCTCCCGCTCTCTCTTTCTCTCTCTCTCGTACCGTTTTGTGGAGCACGTTAATTGTCTTAGAACACTCCCATTCAGAATGCATTGGTTTACATTTCGTTTTGTGTAACACGCAAAAAGTCGGACTATCGTGCTCGGGAACACGCTTCAATAGATAAACGTTCGTGCGCAGGAGCACGCAATTGCGTGATACCGGGTTGGCCACGGAGAGGATGTGGACAGCACTAGTGGTGTCTCCAGCCAGTATTCTCTAGATCAGGGGTCAGCAACCTTTTCAACCTGCTGTGCCATTTTGACATTTTCTCGTTAATGAGTGTGCCTTAAGCAACAATATATTAAATACTAATTAAGCTGAATTATAACAAACAAAAACATTTCCAGAAGTCCTGGAATTGTATTATTTCCATATAGTCCAGAATCACGCATCAACATTTTAGCAGTTTTTGTTGTTATATTTGCAACATGGGCTTACAAATTATTACAACATATGTCCCATCTTAAAACACCACTTTCAGAAACTCATTCAAAAATATAATTTGCACTGTGAGAAATGTAAAAATATATATGCGATTGTTGGAACCATCCACATCAATATCTTTAAGACATGTACAGCTTTGCAAAACCATGTGAAGGCGATGCATACAGGCCACTTGCTACAATATTTTAAATATTTTCTTCTTTATTACTCGAAACATAGGTTTACAAACTATTAATTGTTCCCATTTCAGAACACTGCTTTCAGTAACTCATGTAAACATATTTGCCCTGGGAGGAAAACAAAGGAGTCTGGTAAGACTAGAGGTGGGGGTCTGTGTATTTATGTTAATAAAGCTTGGTGCACGGACACCACCACCATCGAGAGTCACTGCTCGGATGTGTGTTGAAATGTAGACCTTTCTATCTGCCCAGAGAGTTTACATCCACCATTGTGACTGCAGCCTACATTCCCCCGGATGCTAAGGCTAAATTTGCAATGAAAGAACTGAATGCTATTAGTAAACAACAGACCCTGACCCCCGAGGCAGCCTTTATTGTTGCGGGTGACTTCAACCACTCCAACCTAAAGTCTGTACTCCCCAAATTCCGCCAACATGTCTCCTGCCCCACTAGAGGAGACAAGACATTAGACCATGTTTACACAAACATAGTTGATGCTTACAAAGCCGTCCCCCTCTCCCACCTTGGCCAATCTGACCACCTCTCTTTATTCTTACTGCATAAAGGCCCATTCACACCCTACGGTAAATACGGATACGGACCGTTTCGTCCGGTCCTGGAGGTGTTTCGTCCGTCAATGGGTCCGTTGCCTCTGAGCTTACGAATCCGGAGTGCTCCGGGAGAAACTGAGCAATACCACCGGAAATCGAGGCGGCAGTATAGAGTCAAAAGTCAGACCATCGCGAAAATAGATAGAGCAGTATAATATCTGATATGTATATATATTCTATTGAACGTTTTATACTTATATTATACTATATACCTGACCTTTTTATTTTATTCTTCCCCTGCTTTGGCAATGAGTTGTAACTGGTCATCTAAGAACATTTTGAGGAGATAATCTGCGGGTTGGTGAGGGGTGTCACATGCCACCGCACACTTTTTGCACTTTTTTTGCCGATTTCGGATGACACAAAGCAAAATCATCTCTACAAATGTCATGTTTGCGATTGTCGATGCCGTTAATTTGTGAAACGACAGTCACTGCCCTCTAGAGGATTTATTGCGTAACATCCATAACAACGCTGAAAACAGAGGGAGGTATGAAGGGTAGTTCCGGAGGCAACGTTTGTGGCGACGGACGAATTTCGTTCGGATCCGGAGGTGTTTCGTCCGTCAATGGGTCCGTCGCCTCTGAGCTTACGAATCCGGAGTGCTCTGGGGCAATACCACCGGAAATCGAGGCGGCAGTATAGAGTCAAAAGTCAGACCATTCGCGAAAATATGCCGCGTTTCCATTGCAGGGTGCGGTACGGTTCGGTTCGCCTCAGTCCGGTAGGGAGGGGGCGGTATAGCCCAGCTCAGTTCCGAGGTCGCGTTTCCACCGCCGACAGTACCCTTTATGGTAAGCCGGATGTCGATCGCCGCGGCAGCTACGTAAACATTGTGACATCAAAGCAGCGCGACACAGTGTAGCCTGCTCAATAAAAACAATGGAAAGTTGAACGCGACACATTAAACCGTTCCTCACTGCTCCATCAAGCTTCCTCTGCACGTCTTCCTCCCCAAGAATGCAGAGGAACATCTCCACCTCCTTGTTTGCCCAAGCAAGCGTTTTACGCGACATATTCATTGTAAAGAATCATACCTCGAGGCTACTGTTTGTTTGTTTTTATCCCCACGTCGCCCGGAAGTGACGATTCTGTCGACCAATCACTGGAGGGGGTGTGTAGCTCGAATTTTCCGGTACCCTTTCAGGCGTCTCGTCTCGTTTTCAGTACCCCAACGGAGGAGTACTGAAAACGAGGGCAAAACGAGTACGGCTCAGTCCGGGTCACGCCCGCTTTTGGCGGTGGAAACGCAATCCGTACCGCACCTTTGCGAACCGTACCGTACCGCACCCTGCAGTGGAAACGCGGCAATAGATAGAGTAGTATAATATCCTATATGTATATATATATTGTATTTAACGTTTTGTACTTATATTAAACTATGTACCTGAACTTTTTATTTTATTGTTCCCCTGCTTTGGCAATGAGTTGTAACTGGTCATTTAACAACATTTTGAGGAGATAATCTGCGGGTTGGTGAGGGGTGACACATGCCACCGCACACTTTTTGCACTTCTTTTTGCCGATTTCGGATGACACAAAGCAAAATCATCTCTACAGATGGCATGTTTGCGATTCTCGATGCCGTCGTTTCTTAATTTGTGAAACGACTGCCCTCTAGAGGATTTATTGTGTAACATCCATAACAACGCTGAAACCAGATGGAGGAATGAAGGGTAGTTCCGGAGGCAACGTTTGGGGCGACGGAAGAATTTTGTCCGGATCCGGAGGAATGAATCGGCCTTTAGCAGAGGTGGGGGTAAGTCACTCATGTGCAAGTCACAAGCAAGTCTCAAGTCATAACCTTCAAGTCTCAAGCAAGTCCCAAGCAGAGGCGGATTGGCCGTCGGGACGATCGGGAGATTTCCCGATCGGCCGGCCGGCCAGCGAGTTCAGGTGGACCGGCCCACAATTGTGTAGCGGCCTGCGAAGTCAGTTGGACCGGCCCACAGTTGTGAGCGGCCGCGAGGCGTCTACAAGCCGGCCCTGGGCATAATTTTTTCCCCGTCAAGACGCCCTGAAAATCCCCAAAATAAACAATATATGTCTCGAGAACATCCAACCAGTATTTATACCACTTGTTGACTCTCTATGTCTCATTCATGTTTTTTTTTGTAAATATATATTTTTTACTTCATTTAATTCTTCATTATTCAGGCAACATGGTCTCACAGGAATCCGTGAAATGACTACGGTCGGACGCTTAACTCGAAATCCGTGGCCACATCACGGAAACACGCCGATATCCGTGTGTGAGCCACGGAATAACAGTGTCATTTACTTGCATTGGGGCAAATTCCGTGGCCACATCACGGACAATTGAAGTGATTCCGTCAGACCACCACGGATTTTGAGTAAAGCCCCCGCTGTGGTCAAATGTGGCACACACACAGATTGAAACGGGAATCTGTGTGTGTGCCACGGAATATCATTGTCATTTACTTGCATTGGAGCAACTTCCGTGGACACAACAAGGACAATTTAAGTGTTTCAGTGAGACCACCCCGGGTTTTCAGTTAAGCCCCCGTGGTCGACTCGCTCGTTGAAACGGGGATCCGTGTGTAAGCCAAGGAAAATCAGCCTCATTAACTTGCATTGGAGCGAATTCCGTGGCCACATCACGGAAATCGGCGTGTTTCCGTGATGTGTCCACGGATTTCGAGTTAAGCGTCCGACCGTAGTCATTTCACGGATTCCTGTGAGACCAGGTTGGTGTGCCACATTTGACCACAGCGGGGGCTTAACTTAAAATCCGTGGTGGTCTGACGGAATCACTTCAATTGTCCGTGATGTGGCCACGGAATTTGCCCCAATGCAAGTAAATGACACTGTTATTCCGTGGCTCACACACGGATATCGGCGTGTTTCCGTGATGTGGCCACGGATTTCGAGTTAAGCGTCCGACCGTAGTCATTTCACGGATTCCTGTGAGACCATGTTGCGTTGTTTCCTGTGTTTACAGTGGGCTTTTAGCCTAAACAATTTCGCTGGTATTGATTTAGTCAAACTTATACCTCATACCGTGTACTTAGTCAAGTGTGTGTGTGTGTGTGTGTGTGTGTTTTGAGAATTAGACCTACGCTCTCTGTCCATGGGGCTAAAACACCGTGTCGAAATGAAGTGAAGCGCTGTCACTTTGCTCTCCAATATTCATCGTGAATGTGATATGTAGGCCTATGTTGTATTTTGGAGAGAGAGTGAGAGAGAGCGAGAGAGAGCGAGGTATAAAACTCTTTATATGTAGGCCTATTCGGCATATTGGACCGTCGGCCTAATGCGCCTCCTATTTGAAAAGTCGAAAAAAAACGGACCTTCGGACCAATAGGTTCCGTTTTCGGAACATTGAACCGTCGGCATAGTGGCATGTCGATCTAATGGGAAATATTTCGGACCATTGAGACGTCGGAACAATGAGGTGTCGGAATTACGGGCAGGCTCCCGGTGGGTGCGTCTTATAACGTTCTATATATAATAGTATAATATAATTGTATAGATAAGATCACGGCCAAAAGCTCTGTGCGCCTCCAGATGGCAGTAGTGCGGGGAGAACTACGGCCATCCGGAGTGCTTTTGTTTACCGGCGTTGCTATGGTTACCGGTCATGTAAGGAAGTGCGCCAATTCTCGGAGCGCCAATTCTCTTTCGCACAGAGCAGAACTGTGGCCTATTTTACACTTTTTTTTTTTCCTAATTATAATTATACCATTCATTTTTACCTAATTATTTTTTTATGACTGAAAAATTAAATAAACTGTGTTGCGGGGGGGGGGGGGGGGGGGGACGACGACGACCGGGGAGGATTCTCCCGGTGGCTATTAGTGCTCCGCCCCTGGTCCCAAGTCACTGTGGTGAGAGTGACTTGGGACTTGTCACTCACAAAAGTCAAGTCATTGCTCAGGTCAAGCAAGTCACAAGTCAAGTCATACAAAAATCTGATGATCTAACCCAGTTTCCACATTTAAAAATCGGTAAATAGAGTGGTTCATAAGTTGAGTTTTATTTCAACATTAACAATAACAATGTATTAACATTAACAATAACTCAAACTATTCAAATCATTCCAAAACCATTATGTGAATAGTTTGAAAATGTTTTTACGATCATTACCTCCAACCTATGAACAGAATCAAATATAACCTCTAGGTGGCTGTATACGAGAACAGTTCAAGTCAATCACTCAATCTCCCTAGATGTTGTAGAATATTATTTGCAACACATGGCATCAGACATGAAAAAAAAGAATATTTCAAAAGTAATATCACATACACATACTGTAGGAAGGGGAAATAGTAATACACAAGCCTGAAAGCTGGTAGCAATCTTGTTCTCCCATAAAGACTCGATCACTGATAAGTATGAACAGGATTTATTTAAATAACGACATGGGAATATTTTGCATGGTAAATCTTTGGCATGAGCCCCGTCACTGATCCAGGGTGACGTGCGGACTCGGCGTATCCTGCCAGGACTAGCAGGGGCGGAGCCTTCCCCTGGACAAGTAGACTGAGGCCGACCTGGTGGTGGTGGGGTGGATGGAGGTGCGTCGAACGAAGACCTGAGCAGCAAAGACATATGTTAGACTACTCTTTATAGAGCAGGTGTAGGCAGGTGATTGGTAGCTGGTGATTGGCGGCCAGCCGCGCGTGATTTGAGTCCTCCTGGTAGAACTACCAGCAAGCTTAACATTTCTCCCATAAAGACTCGATCACTGATAAGTATGAACAGGATTTATTTGAATAACGACATGGGAATATTTTGCATGGTAAATCTTTGGCATGAGCCCCGTCACTGATCCAGGGTGACGTGCGGACTCGGCGTATCCTGCCAGGACTAGCAGGGGCGGAGCCTTCCCCAAAAGAGAGGACGTAGGCCTACGCCGGAAATAGGTGATAACTCGGCATGTCCTGCCGGGACTGGCAGGGGCGGAGCCGACCCCAAAAATAGAATAGCGAAAGGGGGTAATGAGACCATACATACCTGCGTAGAAGAAGTGGACAAGGATCTATACTGCTTCTGGAAGATAAAAGGCATACCCAATATACGACATATTAAGAGTCAATCATACATACCGTAAAACGATAAGCTTAAAACCGTCAGCGAGATCGATGAATCACGTAAAAGCAGTTGACATGAAATACCTCAACGAGATCAATTAAAATTTAGAGCACTCTGCAGCTGTTACGCAGCGAGCCACGAGTGCTTTCGTGCTGTACCAACTGCCGTGGTCGATTCACTCTCCGGGGTCGCTGCGTGACCTGAGTGCTTTCGCGTTGAACCACCGACGTGGTCAACGAACTCACGAGTGCCCTTGATGTGCCACCGACGTGGTCACGCACTCACCGGTGTTGTTGCAGCAAGTATTGTGAACTTCCATGTTGAACACCGACGTGGTCAACGAAATCACGAGTGCCCTTGATGTGCCACCGACGTGGTCACGCACTCACCGGTGTTGCTGCAGCAAATATTGTGTACTTCCGTGTTGAACACCGACGTGTTCAATGAACTCCGAGTGCCCTGCCCTTGAGTGTTTGATATTATGCCACCGACGTGGTAATTAAATTTGCATGTGCCCGAGTTGTGCCCACCGACGTGGTCAACGCACTACCAGGGTTGCTGCAGCGAACGTGGAGTTCTGTGTTGTACCGCACCGACGTGCGCAACGAACTCACGAGTGCTTGAGTTGTTCCCACCGACGTGGGCAACGCACTCACCGGGGTTGCTGCAACGAACTAGAGTTCTGAGTTGTACTGCACCGACGTGCGCAACGAACTCACGAGTGCTTGAGTTGTTCCCACCGACGTGAGCAACGCACTCACCGGGGTTACTGCAGTCAAACCATGAGTATTAGATAACGTGCCACCGACGTGGTCATACTCACGAGTGCCCGAGTTGTTACCACCGACGTGGTCAACGCACTCACCGGGGTTGCCGCTGCAACCTTGAGTTTTATTTTCCTATGTACGCCACTGACGTGACAGCGAACTCAAGAGTGTTTTCTAGATGATCCACCGACGTGGTCACACTCGCCGGGGTTGCTGCAGGTTAACCTGAGTTATGAAATAGTAGGTAGTTGCAAATAGTGTTGCTTTTGGCAATGAAAATTATGACTAAGAGTCGTCATCAACAAACCTTTATCGCGTGAGAAAAACGAGACTGGACGCAACGTGGATGCTGGGCATGTGACAATAGCAGTGATTAAATGCATAGTTCAATATAGTTGGCGAATAAACCAAGACTAAAAAGTGTTTTACGAAAATAAGACTGCTAAAATGTCTCTTCATTTTCGTTGACCTAAACTAGGCGATAAAGACTTATAACGTTATTTTGTTCGACTGGAACTTCAACTGTTCCAGACATAACATCAATTTTCAACCATTTACCTTATTTAACAAAACTACGCACTTGTAACTTCGATAATATCTAAATGGAATTACGATAACACTGGAAAGAGTATGAATGTAACTAAAACTAATAAAAACTAAAATGACAGCTTGACACAAGACTAGACCAACACTAGAAAGGAAACAGGCCACCAAAAACAGCTATGGTTGCAAACGTCTTAACTGACGTTAGAGAGCATTGTGTGCGCTTGAAGAAAGAACCTTGAATTCGACCGGATGTAGGACGTCGAGTTCTGTGTTGTACCGCACAGACGTGTGCAACGAACTCACGACTAGTGCCTGAGTTGTGCCCCAGTTGTGCGTTGACATGGTCAACGCACTCACTGGGGTAACTGCAGTCAACCATGAGTAATAGATAACGTGACGCCGACGTGGTCATAGTCACGAGTGCCCGAGTTGTTACCGCTGCGCTTTGGTCAACGCACTCACCGGGGTCGCCGCAGCGAACCTTGAGTTTTATTTTTTCCATGATATGCCACCAACGTGACACCAAACTCAAAGAGTGTTTTCTAGATGATCCACCGATGTGGTCGAACTTGCCGGGGTTGCTGCAGGTTAACCTTGAGTTATATAGCCGAATTTTGCTTTATGAGTTTAGTACCTGATAACCACCACCACCAGTAGTTGCAAATAGTGTTGCTTTTGACACCGAAAATTATGACTAAATGTCGTCATCGACAAACCTTTATCGCGTGAGGAAAACAATGCTGGTCATATGACAATAACTATAATTAAATGCGTAGTGCGATGTTGTTGGCGAATACAAACGAGACTGAAAGTGTTTTACAAAATAAGACTGCTAAAATGTCTTCATTTCCGTTGACCTAAACTAGGCGATAAACTGTAATAACGTTTTGTCCAAACGGAACTTCAACGTTTAAGACATAACAACATCAATTTTCGACCGTTTACCTTATTTAACAAATCTACGCACTTGTATCTTTGATAATACCTAAACGGAATTTCAATATGTTGCATATTCTTGAAGAAAGTTGTCCAATCCCGGGATGCTTTTAACTGACTTAATTTATTATAAAGTCGGCATGTTTCTGTATGGTAACTGAAGCTTAGCGGAGGGAATTGTATCTAACGCGTGTGAGAGGAAAATACCGTGATCTACTTCGAGCCCCCGGGCTTAGGCCCGGGGTGGCTCTCTGCCGTCTACCTATTGATCTCTGGCCTCTCGAGTTCGAAACCACCCGCTAGAGAGGACATCAAGTGGGCGTGGCCTAGTGGGCGTGGCCGGGGTGATGTAAAGGCTTCGGCTCCTTCTGTGGTGGAGCAGCCTTCAATAAGGTCTTGCTCCCCTTGTGGCTATGTGAGGGAAATGCAGCTCCTTAAAATACTTATCACATATCACTAGAAAGAGTATGAACGTGTCTAAACTAATAAAAACAAAAGTGACACCTTGACACAAAGATTAAAACTAGAATGGAAACAGGCCGCCAAAAACAGCTGTAGTAGCAAACGTGATAAACCTGCCTTAACCGACGCTAGAGCATCGTGTGCGCTTGAAGGAAGAACCATGAATTCGACCGGATGTAGGATTCGTAAGCTGTGGAAGACCGCCTTCCCAGCCGTTTGATAGACGCGACCGGCAACCCTTGTTCAGCGGCTGTGGTTGCCGCTCCAATCCGGAAGGAGTGGCCAATGTAGGGGGGAGATGGTGGGCCGCACCCTTCTACCACCGTCGCGAGATTGACTCTGAACCACCCTTTAGTCATTGGCAGGCCGCAAATAAACAGGTGATTCGGGGACGTGCGTTGCCGAAGCTTGAGATAAAGGAACATGGAAGCGTAAGGACAGAGAGTTGTTGATTCTTGAAATGATAATAGTAACAGCTGCTCCTAGGCTATCGCTTTTAGATGGAAAAAATGCCTTGCAGAGAAGGTGACATCAGCGAAAGTCAGGCCCCGTGTAGGGGAAAAAGTCTGAGTAGGAGACGTGTACGCATAAACCCAACGCATAAACCCGAGAACGCATAAACCCGTAAAACGCATGAACCCGTAGAACGCATGACCCGTAGAACACATGAAGCCGTAGGTAGAACACATGAACCCGTAGAACGCTGTGAGAAACACTGACTCGAGTAATATGTTAAAATAAGGATGAAAACTCCCAGAGAGAGCACACTAATCTATTCAAAATATCAAGTGAGTTGGAGTGGCCAACACACATAAATAATTGTAATACACCAAAATTGTTAACTGACATACATGGCTAAACAAGCAAATGAAAAATTAAATACCCCGTGTAGGGGAAAAGTCTGAGTAGGAGACGTGGACGCATGAACCCGAGAACGCATGAACCCGTAGAACTGTGAGAAAACACCGTCTCGAGTAATATGTTAAAATAAGGATGAAATCTCCCAGCTCTGAGAGAGCACACTAATCTTTTTGAAATATCGAGCGAGTTGGAGTGGCCTACACGCGTAAATAATTGTAATAGGCCTACACCAACATTGTTAACTGTCATACGTAGCTAAACCAGCAAATGAAAAATTAAATACCAACGCGACTGAAGCTATTAACAATAAGACTATAAATAATCATATAAAATTATACCATAATGTACCTGTTCTTTGTCTTTGGATCTTTTGAATAAATTGAACGATATGTGAATCGCATTGCGAGCAGAGGAACGTGAGAGTTAGTGAGCAGCAGCTGAACCAATCTAAAAGGCCCTTCGTCAATAAAAACCTTTTAGTAATAATCAGTTACCACAGTAACTGATTAAAACCCATCAACTTCATTCATGTTAAAGTGAAGGGAAAAACCTCAGACACAAGGAGTTAACCAAACAGTGCACGGTATAAAGATAATTATGAACCTTTGATTGCGAACGTAGAGTTCTGTGTTGTACCACACCGACGTGTGCAACGAACTAAACGAATTCAACTGGATGTAAAATCCGTATGCTGTGGAAGACCACCTTCCCAGCCGTTTTGACGCTGCTTTGTTATCGCAAAACATGGTTATACGTTAACGCCGCCATGCTTTGCCCCACAGAACGCTAGCTGCTGCGATAGGGTAAAGCTCGAACAGCGCAGACGACTCTGACCCGAGGGCGAACGTACCAGCTTCGACTGGCCATCCCTCAGCAAACCATTGCCCTTGGAAGAAACCCCCTAACCCAACCGAGGGAGCCGCATCCTGAAGCTGGACTGGTAGAGCTGTGAGAGAAAATACGCTGCGGGGGCTAACGCGGGGACTGCAGTAGCCATGGTAGCAGGGCACGTGCCAGGTGCGTAGCCTGTGAAGGCGGAGGAAGCCGAGCCTGATGGTTGCTGGAAGTAGAAAGGCGCCGTGGCGACCGACGACAGCGGGTTGGGGGCCTGGACCCGTCCGGGAGTTCCGCATGGCGTTTCGACGGCGTCCATCCTGGCGCCAATGCTTTGCACCAACTCGGCGAGGGTTTGTAGAACCAGGCGGATGTCCGTGTTGGGAACTTGTTGGTGGTGTTGTTGAGGATACCGGGGACCGAAAAGAACGGCTTTCTGCGCTCGCTTGCCGGGACCAGAAGTAGTAGGCCGACCAGCACGAATCCGAAGTTATGACCTCTTGGTGTGTATTAACCGACGTAGCAACTAAGCGACGAGATATGCGAGATAATCAGAAGCACAGTAAAGCAGCAGCATGCGTCGAACGAAGACCTGAGCAGCAAAGACATATGTTAGACTACTCTTTATATAGCAGGTGTAGGCAGGTGATTGGTAGCTGGTGATTGGCGGCCAGCCGCGCGTGATTTGAGTCCTCCTGGTAGAACTACCAGCAAGCTTAACATTTGCCTCGCGACATACATCGACTTACAATGCATTGCATTTGCAAAAAAAAAAATTGTCAGTACTTTGTCACTGAGTTGTGAATGATGGGGTCACATTATCACCCCACCATGGCTGAACACACGTTCAACAGGTGCACTTGATGCAGGGACTGCCATAACTCTTACCTCCACCTTGAACAAAGAAGGGAGGGTGCGCCTGTTCATGGCCCAAAACTGAAGGCAGCTCTGTCCAGGGTTGGACTGGCCATCGGGCTTACCCCGGTGGGCTGGTAGGCCTTTTTGGGCCGACGAGTTTTACTTGAGGTTTACTTTTTTTTTTTCTTTTTTTTTTAATGGACCCGGCCCGGCCCAGCCATGTCACACAGCCGAGGGCCGAGGTCCGTTCCTTCCCTCTCAGTCGTGCGGGCTGTCAACTTAACCTGAAAGTTCAATAAAACTTTGGCCCAGGCCATAACTCATTATGATTGGTTCTGGGCTGGCCCTGGTCCTATCACACACACAGCAGAGGGCCGAGGTCCCGCCCATTGGGCTTCGGCTGTCAATCAGTCAATCAGTCACGTCACTAACTGACAGAAAAATGGAGAAGAAACGTAAAGGAGGCGCAGAGAATCTCTCTCTCTCTCTCTCTCTCTCTCTCTCTCTCTCTCTCTCTCTCTCTCTCTCTCTCTCTCTCTCTCTCTCTCTCTCTCTCTCTCTCTCTCTCTCTCTCTCTCTCTCTCTGTGTGAGCGGAAGGAGTGGGTTTGCGGAGCGTGTGTGAGAGCGAATTGTGGAGAGTTTTTGCAAACTTTTCTCATAGTTTTTTTTTGTTGTGTATTGTAAATATAGTTGGATGAACGGTTTGGTGGGTTCTTTTTTTGTGGTTTTTGCGTCACTTTTTGGTGTTTTTTTTCCACGCGATCGACCAGCGGCCGCTGGTCGGTGCGCCGGGACCTGGGAGCATGGTGGCTTTCGGGGAATTAAGCCGCATGCACGGCTTCAAGATCTCCACCACCTTCCTGTGTTCGGTGGAGGACTGTAGCCTTGCAGTGGCAGAAATAGTCGGGCACAGCAGCATAAGATCCGCGGCTCGGATGAATGGAGTGGTCGTGATCTTTGTGGACAGTGTGGCCAAGGCGAACAAGGTGGTGGAGAAAGGGATTGTTGTGAAGGACTCGTTTGTTTCCGTGTCTCCGTTGACAACACCGACAACGCGGATTACAATTTCCAACATCCCTCCGTTCATTGGAGACGAGGTTCTGCTCCGGGAGCTGTCGAGGCACGGGAAGATTGTCTCGGCAATACGGAAGCTGCCGTCGGGGTGCAAGTCCCCGCTGCTGCGGCATGTAGTATCCCATAGACGGCAAGTACATATGATTTTACACAAAAAAGACAGTGAACTGAATCTAGTGTTCAAATTAAGAGTTGATGATTTTGATTATGCAGTTTTTGTAAATTCCGGAAACCTGAAGTGCTTTGCCTGCGGCAAAGAAGGACATTTGGTGCGAGCTTGCCCAGACAAAACCCCTGGGAGACGGGCTGAGCCTACTGAGCCTGCTGAGGCATCAGCAGCTCAGTCTACAGCAGACTCTTCAAAAGATGTTGACACTGTAGAGCAGCAGGCTGCAAGTGTGGAAAATAACCTGCCAAACAATATAAACATTGAGAATATAAAAGAATACATTGCAACTAGAATACAGTATGGGGGGAATCCAAATAATGAATCTCAAAGTGTTGAAAATGGAGAGCAGGTGGTTAAAAACCTTGAAAAGGCAAGTGTGTGTGTTGAAAATGTTGACAATGATAAGCAGAGTGAGTGTGTTGATCAGGAGGAGGGGAACAGTAGTACAGAACAAGCAGAGTGTGTAGAGGCTGGGCCCATCTCTGCTGCAGTAGAGCATGACAGTGAGGAGGGGGTGATGGAGGAGGAAGAGAACCTGTGTATGGCTCCCCTTTTAAAAAGAAAACAGGCAGGTGAAGCATGTGGCTCTAAGTCTAAGGCAAGGAAACCAGCAGCTAGTAGGGAACAGGAGGAGGAACAGATAGACACAGACTCAGAATGCAGTGATGAGGAGACAGGGTCTAGTGGCGGGGAGGAGGAGATGGAGGACTGTGGTACAGACAGCCAGCCCCTCACTGACTCACAAATGCCTTCTGCTTCACAGCTGGGTGAAATGTACTCTGTAAAGAGTATAAGGTTTTTTTTGCAAGAGACCAAGAACATGAAGAATCCCAAATATAAGGATTACTTTGCAGATGTAAAAATGCTGTTGGTATCTGTAAACGCTCAGATGAAAATGAGAGGGGAAGGAGGGTTCACTGACACAGAATACTACAGGTTGAAGACAATGGGAAAGAAAATAAGGAAACAGCTAAATGATGACGTCTCAGAGTGTACATAAAGCAGTGTGCCTGCTGTCTCTGCTAGCATGTGTGTCTCTCTTAACATCTTTTTTAATGAGTCATTTTAAAATTTCCACACTCAATGTCAATGGAGCTAGAGATGTGAATAAGAGGGCTTGCATTTTTGAAACTTTTAAATTGAAAAAAATGAATGTTATGATGTTGCAGGAGACCCATAGTGATGTTTTTAATGAAACAGGCTGGAGGAGGGAGTTTGACGGACAGGTCATTTTAAGCCATTTTAACAGCACTAGTGCAGGGGTGGCTCTCCTTTTTTCCAGAGATTTTAGTCCTGTATCTCATGTGGTGGAGGAGCGGGTGCAGGGGAGAATGCTTGTGGTTAAAGCAAAGTATGAGCGGTTTAATATTGTTTTTATTAATGTGTATGCCCCTAGTTTTGGCCCTGGCAGAGTTCTCTTTTTAAATGAACTCAGTTTGGTTTTAAAGGAATGTGTGCCAGAGGATTATTTATTTTTAGGAGGGGATTTTAACTGCACAGCAAATCATACATGTGATAGAAACCACCCAGAACCACATGCACCTTCTCAGAAAGCGATGCTATCACTCATAAACACTCACAGTCTGAGTGACGTATGGAGAAAAATCCACCACAGTACAAGGCAGTACACTTGGGTCCACAGCAGAGAATGTATTTTATCTTTAGCTAGGTTAGACAGGTTTTATTGTTTTACGCAGCATTTTAGCAGTTTTAAGAGGTGTAACATATGTCCAGTGAGCTTCTCAGACCATTCCATGGTTTTATGTGAGGTTTTTATCAAAAATCTTAAGAGTAAGTCTGCTTATTGGCATTTTAACACCACTTTGCTTTTAGATGCGCATTTTAGAGAGGTTTTTATTTATTTTTGGAGAGGTTTTAGAGAGAGGAAGGGGGATTTTATTTGTTCAAAACAATGGTGGGACCATGGTAAGGTACAGATAAAGCAGCTTTGTCAACAGTACACTCTCAATGTTTCTCGTAACATGACCAAGTCTATCAAAGATCTGGAGGTAGATATAGTGGAGCTGCAGAGTTCCTCACAGTCCACAGGAAATGGAGGTTGTATTGAAAACCTCAAATCTAAAAAAGCCGTACTGGCAGACCTGCTGGGCGCTAGTCCGCTCTCGGTTCCAGAGCGCTGCGCTGATGGATTCTCCCTCCAAGTACTTCTTCAGCCTGGAACAGAAGAATGGCCAGAGCAGACAAATGCACTCGCTGCAGGCAGAGGATGGGCAGACGCTGACACACACTGCAGCCATCAGGAGCAGAGCGGTGGCGTTCTATGTGCAGCTTTACAGCAGTGAGTACCAGGAAGATGATGCTGCTTTTAACGCATTCTGTCAGGACCTGCCCACAGTGTCAGAAGAGACTAACAGGGAGCTGGAGGGGCCCCTGACTGAGGCAGAGCTGTTTGCAGCCTTGCAGAGTGTGCAGGGGGGTAAGGCCCCCGGCATAGATGGTCTGCCGTCAGAGTTTTACCGAGCGTTCTGGACAGAGCTGAAAGATGATTTGCTGGGGGTCTTCTCAGAGAGTTTTGAAGATCTCTCTCTCCCCCAGAGCTGCAGGAGAGCAGTGCTGACGCTGCTGCCTAAGAAGGGAGACCTGCAGCAGATAAGGAACTGGCGACCCGTCTCACTGCTGTGCTCAGATTACAAGCTGCTGTCCAAAGCCCTGGCCAACCGTCTGAGGAAAGTGATGGAGCAGCTCATCCACCGGACTCAGACTTACTGTGTGCCTGGCAGGTCTATTGTTGACAATGTGTCACTAATTAGGGATATTTTGGAAGCCTCCGGTTCATTGGGCTTAGATGCTGGTCTGGTTTCGTTAGACCAGGAAAAAGCTTTTGATCGGGTTGAGCACCGCTACCTTTGGAAAGTTTTACAAAGGTACGGCCTCAGCCCGGGTCTGATAGCTAAGATAAAGGTCCTGTACGAGAACATTGAGTGTGTGCTGAAGATAAATGGTGGTCTATGCAAACCTTTTAATGTACAAAGAGGCATAAGACAAGGCTGCGCCATGTCAGGTATGCTGTATTCACTGTCCATAGAACCACTGTTGCAAAATGTTCGTCTTTTTATTGATGGCCTGTTTTTACCTGACATCAGTACACATTTTATTTCATCAGCCTACGCGGATGACATCATCGTTTTTATAAAAAATCAAGAAGATATTGAAAAACTGAGCCAAATTGTTGGAACATTTGGAAAACTCTCAGCGGCCAAGGTGAATTGGGAAAAGAGCGAGGCGCTAGCAGTTGGGAGGTGGGCTGCTGGTCTGCCCCAGCTGCCGGGAGGGCTGACCTGGAAGAGGGGAGGCTTCAGATACCTGGGGGTTCATCTGGGGGATGAACAAACTGAAAGAAAGAACTGGGAGGGTGTGATAGAAAAGGTTGAGGGGAAGCTGGCAAAGTGGAGGTGGCTGCTTCCCCACATGTCATATAGAGGGAGGGTTCTTATCGTCAACAACCTGGTAGCGTCCACCCTGTGGCACAGGCTCAAGTGCCTAGAACCCCCTGCTGGTTTGCTGCAAAAAATTCAAACAGTCCTTTTAAACTTCTACTGGGATAAATTGCATTGGGTTCCCCAGAGTGTACTATACCTGCCAAAAGAAGAGGGGGGGCAGGGCTTAGTACACCTGGGGAGCAGGGCAGCAGCTTTTAGGCTTCAGTTTGTACAGCGTTACCTTTCCTGCAATGATAATGTCGTGGCCGGTAACAGGCCGGTAACAGGCATAATTTTAAAGAGGATAGCAGGCCTCGTTTTAGACAAGTCTTTGTTTTTATTGAATTGTGATTTTTATCGTGTGTGTAACTTGCCTCCTTTTTATCATGGTGTTTTTAAAGCGTGGACACTTTTTAAATGGGACAGACTGGGGCCTGCAGCCTCTCTTTTCTGGCTCCTGGAAGAGCCCCTGGTGTGTGGGGCCCGGCTGGACATACAGGACGACAGCAGCCCTGGCCTCACCCAGCGCCTTCGCTCCACGGGGACGGTCAGGCTGAGGCAGGTGGTAGACGTGGCAGGGCCCGGGCTACACAACACGCAGGCTGTGGCCTCTCTCCTGGGCCTGAGGTCCAACCGGCAAACCACAAACATCTTGAACCAGTGGAGTAACAGGCTGAGCGCAGAGGAGCATGAGATGCTGAGGGAGTACAGCAGCGGGGCGGAGGTACCGAACAAGGGAGATCCGTTCCCGGAACTCAGTCTGTCCGTGGACCAGAGCGGGCTGGACAAACCAATGGGCATTTCTAAGTCCACGTTGGATGTACAAATGCTTCCGGGGAAAACCTTATACAGATACTGTGTGGTGGCTGTACACAAAGAAAAACTGAGCACCAACAGAGACACAGTGTGGAAACAGAGGCTGCAGGGCCGGGCGCCAGTGTGGAGGCTTCTCTACAAGCCTCCACTAAATAAAAGGACAGGAGACCTGCAATGGAGGATCCTGCAGGGGGCGCTGGCTGTCAATGTTTTTGTCTCCAAAATCAACCCCACTGTGTCAGAGACTTGTCCCTTCTGTGACCAACCTGAAACCCTGGTTCACTGCTATCTTGAGTGTCACAGACTGAGTGTTTTATTCCACGTTTTAAAAACTGTGTTTTTAATGTGTGGAGAGGTGTGGTCGGAGGCTGGTTTTATTGGTGGTGCTGGTTATGACAAAAAAGATTCAAAGAAATGGTGTCTGCTAAATTATGTGGTGGGTCAAGCGAAAATGGCAATCTACAAAACCAGGAAAAACCAAGTAGAGGGGGAGGCAGGCCTTGGGCTAAGGGAGATGTTTTGCGTGCTGGTCAAGGCCAGGATAAAGATAGATCACAGGTATCATGAGCTAATGAACACGATGAAAGATTTTACAGACGTTTGGTGCTTCACCACAGCTGTGTGTTCGATACACGAGGGAAAGCTCTCTTTTAACGCTGTGTTTTAATGTGCATTTTATTTATTTATTTATTCATTATTAATTTTTCCTGTCTAAACCGAAGATTGTTTGTATAAAATGACAATTTTCTTTTGTTGAAAGAAACTGATAATAAAGTTTTTTTCAAAAATCCAAAAAAATCTCTCTCTCTCTCTCTCTCTCTCTCTCTCTCTCTCTCTCTCTCTCTCTCTCTCTCTCTCTCTCTCTCTCTCTCTCTCTCTCTCTCTCTCTCTCTCTCTCTCTCTCTCTCTCTCTCTCTCTCTCTCTCATACTTTAGGGTGCCACTTTGATTTACTGTGTTATAATTTGTTGTGTTTTAGTTAGTGTAGGCCTTAATAAAATACATATATTTTGTATTCTAGCTGCAAAAGTCTCTGCAAGTATAGTGAAAGAGCGTATACATTTTTTAACCTGGTTACTCTCTTCCATGTAGGCTACTGCGCTTTATTTTAATTGTTGAAACAGCACAATATGCGGATATATCCTCTGGTATGTTGTGTGCCTCCGCATGTCGTGTAAATAATCATAGTGGGCTGCCTTGGCCAAAAATGCCAGGGCCATTTTTTGGTCCCAGTCCAGCCCTGGCTCTGTCCATCACAAATGTCCAGGTAGTGGTTCAACTGAATATGGGGACTGGAACTTGAACCCTCTTCATTTTTTTAAATGAAGAGTAAATGGCTGAAACTATCGTTTCAGCCATTTACTGTACAATTCAGAGGGCTGAGGAGGGCTGTCAATCAAATATCGCGCTTCAGAAACGGCCAATCATAGGAAAGCACGCCCTGCCTTGGTTCCCTCCCCATAGTGACAAAACTAAATTTGCTCGCGAGAGCAGAACATCATTCTCGAGAGGCTGAGGCTGTTTTGTGCGACCGAAGTTATGCAACGAGGTAATGCTCTCGAGGAGCTGTTTTCCTCGCTCGGGGAGCAGCGCTCTGAGTGTGCGCGCGCGCAGAGATAATTTGCGCGCTCGCAATTAATATCTACGTGTGTGATATGATACGCCCGAATGCATGTTTTATCACATGAGTGCTTTATGGCACTAATGTGTCGCCATAATCCACATTTGGACCTAGCACTACAACCCTAAACTCGAACCTAGCTAGCCTGGCTCACTCTGGCGCATCTGTGTTCGCGCTCGTGTGTGACTGCGCGTCCATGTATTTGGAATGGGTGGAGTCAGAGTCAGCGTTGAAGGAGAAGGAGAGGGTGGGACCATTTGAGTTGTGTGTTTTCAAAATCTGCTGGCGTATCGCAAATCCCATATCCAACCTTTAAAAAAGTAATTTCGAGTCATCTGTCTCAAGTCATGAAGACCAACTCAAAGTCAAGTCGAGTCTTTTATCAGTGTTACTGTCCGTCCACACCAGAAGCGAATTGAGCGACCAAATCGCCGGAAGTCATTCACTTTCTATGGGCAAGAGCGACCAAAGCGACCAAAGCGACCAACGCTACCAGCGGCCAAAGTTGAGCGACCAGAGCGTCAAAAAGAAGTTGAAAACTTTTTAACTTTATGCAAATGACTATTATTCGCTTCAGCGGCCAAACACTGACAGCCAATCAGAATGGAGACGCTCTTCGCTTGCGTGGATCCCAGGGAACATCGGCAGGCACTTTGGTTCCTACCTACCTTTATTCACTCACTGAACAAAATGTCGGTTGAAGTATTAATCGCGGCTGTAACTGGGCACCCGGTGTTGTACGAACCCACCCTTTTTCAGTTCAGAGATCGAAACGCCATAGTGGTTTGGATATCAAGTGATGATAATGTGGCATTCGGCGGTCGGGGAAACAATGAGATAAAGTTCGGTTAAAGAACTAGTGACAAGTTGCCAACAACGCCACCCCAGGAATTTCACCTGGAGAGTTAGATTAACTTAATGCACACAAGTTCGTTCACTAATGAAAGCTTGAGACTGGGTCAGCATACAAATTCAATTCCTTTTAATTAATATAGATAATCTTTAAACATGACTTCTCAATAAAATATGTTCACACAAACACACTAAAGCGAACACACACACACACACACACACACACACACACACACACACACACACACACACACACACACACACACACACACACACACACACACACACAATACACAAAAAGGGAAGAACAAATAACTAAATGGAGTTTAAATCAAAAGTAAAGGCGATTTATCCAAACTGATAAATCCAAATGAATAAGTAAAGCAATTAAACCAAACCAAAATAACCAAGAAAACGAATCAAACCAAAACAAACATGCAAAGCAACCCACAAAACACAAATAATATCATCAATAAGATCAGTTAGAAGTCGGTTAAATGAATAACTTAAGACAATGAGACTGAGGATGAGGCAGCAATCACCATACTCGGTGGCAGGTACAGCACAGCAGGAGATGCAGAGTAGAATGGATGTGTTGGCTATATAAACAGTGGGCAAAACGGCAGCCGGCCAACAGCAGCGTGAAGAGGGGGGGGGGGGGGGCGTGCTGGCAGAAACCGCCCACACACACGTCAACCCGTCAGGAGTTGAATGAACATCAAAGAGGAAGGGGATCACTTGTACCGAGCAACACCATTACAAGTGCAACTCGATTTACAGCTGATCGCTCCCCGCTGCAACAGGTAGAGGAGGAAACACTCACACGCCCTACAACTGGGGTCGATACGGGAGAGGGAAGACCCGGCCAATGAACTGCCTGAGGGATGGAAGCCAATGTTGAGGACTTGTGCAAAGTTTAGAAGGTACACAGATGCACACAACCACTACATACCAAACAACGGCGAGCTGCACGATCCAACTAAAAGGCGATCAGGTGAGGCGATCAGGTGAGGCAATCAGGTGAGGCAATCAGGTGAGGCAATCAGGTGAGGCAATCAGGTGAGGCAATCAGGTGAGGCAATCAGGTGAGGCAATCAGGTTTCGGTGACAACAGGAGGCGGGGTAGCCAGGAGCTCCCAGGCAAGAGTGCTCCCAGTGCACAACCACCCACCTTTATAGGCAGCGCACCCAACAGTGATAGGCCGGTACTGCAGCACTAATTAAAGGCCCATCCTGCTACAATAAGCGGGAGTATTTATAGGCTACATCTAGAACGTTCGTATTTAAGCGGGACTCATTTTAATTTGCTCTACATGCCACCAATCTAACCAACCAATCGCGTGTAGCATGCTTTAAACAAAACCAAAAAAGTTTTTGAAATCGTCACATAAACAAACTAATCGACAAGACGAGGGATAAATGACAAGGGATATATCTCTTGTCTTTTATCCCTCTATTCCCCACTATTCACGGAGCCTGAGGTGAATAATTGTTAATTAAATAGTCTAGATAGATAGCCTAGTCAAGTCTTTATTAATACCAAACGACACAAATTGTCGGGAATCCATTTAGGTGGTTCGGCCCACACAGGACAGTAGCCTACAAGACCACACAGAACAAGTCTGACTGGACATACACACAATACATCACATTAAAACTAGACACGCGTTGATAGATAGATAGACAGAAAGACCTAGATAGATAGATATGTTCCATTATTTGCCTTGCGGAGCCAACCAGTCCTGTGCACGTATGCAAATTAGCCATGTGCGCTAATGTCTATTTGTTTTGAATGCGACGAATGAGTGCAGACCATGATTTGCAGATCCAGATCAGTGAAACATATTTCAACTACTACAGCACGCAGGGGTTTTTGTTCTCGGTTGTAATTAGCCTACATTTTAGGATTTTTTTTTTATATTGGGGGGAATCACTGTCCTACTTGTTGTCGAAGCACTTTATCGAACAAGCAAAACCGTCTCGGCAATATGGCCAAGGTGTATGGGAGAGTTCACTATTTGATATGGCTGTCTGTAGGGCCTACTAAACACATACGGCTCCTTTAAATGCGTCTGCATAATTGAATTGTACGTCATGAGCGACTTGAGCGACCAAAGCGAACAGAAAAATTCGCAGCGAAACTTTGTGAGCGACCAAAGCGTCTTTGACGCTTTGGTCGCTCCTGGTGTGGACGTACAGTAACTGTACGTCCACACCAGGAAAGACGCTTTGGTCGCTGCGAATTTTCGCTGCAAATTTTTCTGTTCGCTTTGGTCGCTCAAGTCGCTCATGACGTACAATTCAATTATGCAGACGCATTTAAAGGAGCCGTATGCGTTTAGTAGGCCCTACAGACAGCCATATCAAATATTGAACTCTCCCATACACCTTGGCCATATTGCCGAGACGGTTTTGCTTGTTCGATAAAGTGCTTCGACAACAAGTAGGACAGTGATTCCCCCCAATATAAAAATCCTAAAATGTAGGCTAATTACAACCGAGAACAAAAAACCCTGCGTGCTGTAGTAGTTGAAATATGTTTCACTGATCTGGATCTTCAAATCATGATCTGCACTCATTCGTCGCATTCAAAACAAATAGACGTTAGCGCACATGGCTAATTTGCATACGTGCACAGGACTGGTTGGCTCCGCAAGGCAAATAATGGAACATATCTATCTATCTAGGTCTTTCTGTCTATCTATCTATCAACGCGTGTCTAGTTTTAATGTGATGTATTGTGTGTATGTCCAGTCAGACTTGTTCTGTGTGGTCTTGTAGGCTACTGTCCTGTGTGGGACGAACCACCTAAATGGATTCCCGACGATTTGTGTCGTTTGGTATTAATAAAGACTTGACTATCTATCTATCTAGACTATTTAATTAAAAATTATTCACCTCAGGCTCCGTGAATAGTGGGGAATAGAGGGATAAAAGACAAGAGATATATCCCTTGTCATTTGTTTATGTGACGATTTCAAAAACTTTTTTGGTTTTGTTTAAAGCATGCTACACGCGATTGGTTGGTTAGATTGGTGGCATGTAGAGCAAATTAAAATGAGTCCCGCTTAAATACGAACGTTCTAGATGTAGCCTATAAATACTCCCGCTTATTGTAGCAGGATGGGCCTTTAATTAGTGCTGCAGTACCGGCCTATCACTGTTGGGTGCGCTGCCTATAAAGGTGGGTGGTTGTGCACTGGGAGCACTCTTGCCTGGGAGCTCCTGGCTACCCCGCCTCCTGTTGTCACCGAAACCTGATTGCCTCACCTGATCGCCTTTTAGTTGGATCGTGCAGCTCGCCGTTGTTTGGTATGTAGTGGTTGTGTGCATCTGTGTACCTTCTAAACTTTGCACAAGTCCTCAACATTGGCTTCCATCCCTCAGGCAGTTCATTGGCCGGGTCTTCCCTCTCCCGTATCGACCCCAGTTGTAGGGCGTGTGAGTGTTTCCTCCTCTACCTGTTGCAGCGGGGAGCGATCAGCTGTAAATCGAGTTGCACTTGTAATGGTGTTGCTCGGTACAAGTGATCCCCTTCCTCTTTGATGTTCATTCAACTCCTGACGGGTTGACGTGTGTGTGGGCGGTTTCTGCCAGCACGTCCCCCCCCCCCCCCCCCTCTTCACGCTGCTGTTGGCCGGCTGCCGTTTTGCCCACTGTTTATATAGCCAACACATCCATTCTACTCTGCATCTCCTGCTGTGCTGTACCTGCCACCGAGTATGGTGATTGCTGCCTCATCCTCAGTCTCATTGTCTTAAGTTATTCATTTAACCGACTTCTAACTGATCTTATTGATGATATTATTTGTTTTGTGGGTTGCTTTGCATGTTTGTTTTGGTTTGATTCGTTTTCTTGGTTATTTTGGTTTGGTTTAATTGCTTTACTTATTCATTTGGATTTATCAGTTTGGATAAATCTCCTTTACTTTTGATTTAAACTCCATTTAGTTATTTGTTCTTCCCTTTTTGTGTAGTGTGTGTGTGTGTGTGTGTGTGTGTGTTCGCTTTAGTGTGTTTGTGTGAACATATTTTATTGAGAAGTCATGTTTAAAGATTATCTATATTAATTAAAAGGAATTGAATTTGTATGCTGACCCAGTCTCAAGCTTTCATTAGTGAACGAACTTGTGTGCATTAAGTTAATCTAACTCTCCAGGTGAAATTCCTGGGGTGGCGTTGTTGGCAACTTGTCACTAGTTCTTTAACCGAACTTTATCTCATTGTTTCCCCGACCGCCGAATGCCACATTATCATCACTTGATATCCAAACCACTATGGCGTTTCGATCTCTGAACTGAAAAAGGGTGGGTTCGTACAACACCGGGTGCCCAGTTACAGCCGCGATTAATACTTCAGCCGACATTTTGTTCAGTGAGTGAATAAAGGTAGGTAGGAACCAAAGTGCCTGCCGATGTTCCCTGGGGTCCACGCAAGCGAAGAGCGTCTACATTCCGATTGGCTGTCAGTGTTTGGTCGCTGAAGCGAATAATAGTCATTTGCATAAAGTTAAAAAGTTTTCAACTTCTTTTTGACGCTCTGGTCGCTCAACTTTGGCCGCTGGTAGCGTTGGTCGCTTTGGTCGCTCTTGCCCATAGAAAGTGAATGACTTCCGGCGATTTGGTCGCTCAATTCGCTTCTGGTGTGGACGGACAGTTAGTCAAGCAAATCTCAAGTCCTCAAATTTGCGACTCGAGTCAAGTCATGTGACTCGAGTCCCCCATATCTGGCCTTTAGTACTCCCCCCTCATCAGACGGGTGAAACCCACAGTGAGGACAGTCAAAGTTTGGCCAGAGGGAGCAGACTCTGCACTTCAGCAGCACTTTGGTAGCACTGTCTGGAGGGATTTTGCCACTCAGGCCACCATCGACTCCCACACGGACATGGACATATACGCCTCCTCTGTTCTGAAACGTATGAACTCTGAAATCAACTGTGTCATAGGGATGGGCCAATAGTCGATTCAATCGACTATTGACGATAGATGGATTCCATCGTCGATAAAAAGACGATAAAATTTTTTAAATAATTAATTTTTAATAATTATTTATTTATTTTTGAAAAACAGCGCCGTGGTAGCTATTTTTACAACTTAAAAAGCCCCGCAAATTGTAATTGAAGTTAACTGGCGCAGGTGGAAAACATACTATGTAGCGCTGACCTCCTCTCGCACTGCTGTGAGAGGAGAGGGGAGGGGCTCAAAACCTACCGGTCTGCTCGCACGGCGAAATGACATCACACCCCGCTGCACCATTTCCGGGTCACAGCTGGTACATGAGCTGTTTTCGAAATCGTTCCCTATTCACTCACTCACTATTCCCTATGGTGTTCATGATATAGTGCACTACATAGGGAACGAACAAACGAGAATTCGGACACTACGCTGAACATTTCTAAACATCATTTGCGTCAGTAAATGCGCCGGGTATTTGTGTAACGCAGACAGATGCGCCCACATCATGCAAACAAACCGGGCATTCTCGAGGAAAGCTGGAGGTTGCATTGATGTTGAATGTTACATTTCCTTGAACAAGGTTTTTCTTATTAATTTTGAATGTTACATTTTCTACGTTAAATCCAAAATAAATTGTTGACATTTCTAAACGAAAGCCGGAGACTCCATCTTTAAATGTATTCGTTTTTGCTGTTATTCAGCCTCTTCTCCTCCGGAAAAACACGACCGCATTGCATTGTGGTATACGGGAGTAACACGTAGGGAACATCATATGTACACTCAAATTTTGGGTACTTTAAGTGCACTATATAGTGCATGAAATTAACCAGTGAGAATTCGAACACTACAAAATGGCGAGCACCCTAGTGCACTATATCCGTGATAGGGAACGATTTCAAACACAGCTACGAGCTGTGTGTCATCAGCGTGTGTCATCATGACTGCGCCGCCGGCACGACGTATCGAAACTTAAATCAGCGGAGGCTCACGCTGGTCCAAGGGTAAGACCATCGTTATCGTTGGAAAAAGAAAAAATTAGCGATTTTTTTTCAAAGTGATAAATTATTTTAAATTATTTTTATTATAAAATTATTATAAAGTAGCCCCCCCCCCCCCGATAGTATCGACTATCGGCGATCGCTAAGGGGCGCTATCGGACGATGGAAGCTTGTAGACGATTGCCCAACCCTACTGTGTCACCACCCTCAAACTGATAACCACATTCCCAAACCAGAAGCCATGGATGAACAGAGAGCTCCGACTCCTATTGAAGGCACGCGACATCACCTTCAGTTCAGGTGATGCTCGGGCCTATAGCTCATCCAGGGCTAACCTGAAGAGAGGCATCAGAGCGGCCAGGCACTGCTACAAGCTGAGGATCGAGGAGCACTTCATGAGCAACTCTGACCCCCGACGCATGTTGCAGGGCATCCAGGCCATTACGGATTACAAACCTGCCAGCATCTCCCCCCCATCCAGTGACGCCTCCCTTCCTGATGAGCTTAACCACTTTCATGGACGCTTTGATAGGGAAAACAGGGAGGTGGCCTTCAAGGCTGTGCTCCCTGCAGACCACCAGCCCCTCACTCTCTCCCCCACCGACGAGTGTGCAGCACTGAGCAGGACTAATGCATGGAAGGCTGCTGGATCTGATGGTGTCCCCGGATGGGTCCTCAGGGCCTGTGCTGTGCAGCTGACTGAGGTCTGGACCGACATTTTCAACCTGTCACGAGCCCAAGCAGTTGTCCCTGTGTGCCTCAAAACCACCTCCATCGTGCCGGTGCCAAAACACTCCACTGCAGCGAGCCTGAATGACTCCCACCTAGTTGCACTTACCCCCATCATCTCAAAGTGCTTCGAGAGGCTGGTCCTGGCTCACCTCAAAACCTGCCTGCCACCCACACTGGACCCTTTCCAATTTGCCTACCGCCAAAACAGGAGCACAGAGGATGCCATCTCCACGGCACTCCACTCCGCCCTCTCCCACCTTGACAACAACAACACCTATGATAGAATACTGATCATTGGCTTCAGCTCAGCGTTCAACACCATCATCCCCTCCAAACTGATCACCAAGTTTACTGAGCTGGGCAACAACACCTCCCTCTGCAACTGGATACAGGACCCCCCCCCCCCCCCTCCCTATCCATTGCACTAATCCATACTAGTTGAAAGGTCTCATTGGTCACAAAACTCAATACATTTTGTCTTACAAGTAGGTTGTGTCATATCTGGCTCTAGGTGAGTTTGGTAACTAAGATTCCTAGTGTTTAGAATTACGATTGTTTGTTCTAACTTTCCATCTGTTACTACAGTGTGATTTAGACCTGTCGTGTTGTGATCAATTAAGAGGTAATTCTTCTGCTATAGTTTCTGCCACTTAAGAGGGAACAAAAGGCTTGATAGCTGGGCGGAGCCAAGTCTGCCTATTTAGCAGAGTCGGGAAGCTGAGTAAACTCAATACATTTTGTCTTACAAGTAGGTTGTGTCATATCTGGCTGTAGGTGAGTTTGGTTACGAAGATTCCTAGTGTTTAGAATTACGATTGTTCTAACTTTCCATCTGTTACTAAAGTGTGATTTAGACCTGTCGTGTTGTGATCAATTAAGAGGTCGTTCTTCTGCTATAGTTTCTGCCACTTAATGGGGAACAAAAGGCTTGATTGCTGGGCGGAGCCAAGTCTGCCTATTTAGCAGAGTCGGAAAGCTGAGTAAACTCAATACATTTTGTCTTACAAGTAGGTTGTCATATCTGGCTGTAGGTGAGTTTGGTAACTTAGATTCCTAGTGTTTAGAATTACGATTGTTTGTTCTAACTTTCCATCTGTTACTACAGTGTGATTTAGACCTGTCGTGTTGTGATCAGTTAAGAGGTCGTTCTTCTGCTATAGTTTCTGCCACTTAAGGGGGAACAAAAGGCTTATTAGCTAGGCGGAGCCAAGTCTGCCTATTTAGCAGAGTCGGGAAGCTGAGTAAACTAAATACATTTTGTCTTACAAGTAGGTTGTGTCATATCTGGCTGTAGGAGAGTTTGGTAACTAAGATTCCTAGTGTTTAGAATTACGAATGTTTGTTCTAACTTTCCATCTGTAACTACAGTGTGATTTAGACCTGTCGTGTTGCGATCAGTTAAGAGGTCGTTCTTCTGCTATAGTTTCTGCCACTTAAGGGGGAACAAAAGGCTTGATAGCTGGGCGGAGCCAAGTCTGCCTCAGCTACCATGCCCATTTAAGGGCTAGCTATTGTTAGCGTCAGGACCCAGCAAACGAAGACTAAGGGAGTCTCTCTGCTGCGGGAGTCCCTCGAGGAAGCCCGGGGAGGCCACCTGCCCTATTGTAGCTATGTGTCGTACTTCAATCATTGTCAGGATTTCTACCCGTAGACAGCATTACCATGGCTCCTCTGCTTGGCGAAGTAACCTGTCTAATCTTGACCATCCACCTACCCTTGCTTACAATGACCTTGAGGTGATGGGAGGACTCTGGAACTGCCAATCGGCGGTCAAGAAGGCGGACTAGATATCAGCCTACGCGTTGTAAATAATTCTTATGAAGGTCTGTTAAAATAACCACTTTCACCATGCTTTTATTTTGATACTGTATTTTGCCGTCATGGGTCTTTTATTTTGACGCAGGAAGTTTGAATCTACAGTAGGTAACTTGACTTGAAGGAGATCGCGCGATAAGGTTATTACGTGTAATTACGGAAGGAATTCAGGCTACAAACGGTTGCTCTGCATAACAATTTGTAGTAATTAATAAGTGCCTAGCTGGAATGGGAACAAGGTATTGTGTGTTTAATTTGTTTAAGACTTTATATTACTTAAAATGTGTTGTTGCTGTACAGCCGTGCAAATGTTATCTTCATGGCGATAGTTGTATATGTGTAAGAGCTAATTAATGTTATTTATCTGTCCTGTAGCTCTTACGGTGTTTATGAAGAAAGATGTGAAGAAAGGAATATTTATGCTCAAAACAAGGCTGACGGCTGAACGTAAATAAAGGCTTCTGAAACATCTGTAAGCTTCACCATTGTCCGGCTGGGGTTCGCTACAGTAAGAGCTTGACCCACATCGATTCGACGATTTTTTGCCGCCATGACGGGTCACGACGGAGGGTCTTCACTGCATGCCTGCTGCTGTTGCTGCTACATCGCCCCATGCTGTTCACATGGAGTCTTCGAGCAGCACATGTTCCTGCATGTCAACGCATGATCCACTACGGCAATCCGGGCAGCGGTCTCGTGGATTCGGTGCATTGGTCAAGTACAGTCGCATTCATTGACGCAGAACTGAGCATTACCCAATATCATATGGTCTACGGTACTTCCAATGAGGTGAGCAACACATTAACAGCTTCTTGAACTGAACCAGAGAACATTTAATGCTCACCTGCTCATCTGCAACGAAGGAACTGTTGATACGTTTATACAGACGGACACATTCATGTGGACTCTTTATAATTAAGGACATTAAAAAAAAAAAAAAAAAAAAAAGGGGGAAATTGAACTGCATTTCATGCTATCTGAAAATTTTGCTTATAATGTTATTTACCTGAACATTTACAGTTATTTGAGTGTCTGCACATTAATGTAACTGCTAGTTATTTTTGTACTGGGGTTCTGATATTCTATGTTTAAACTGCTTAAGAGTTCGATCTTATCTGCTTCAGGGTTTTCATCTGGCTTAATAATTCTGAGTTAGGAGTTGATAATGTCAAAGTCAGGTTATGATAGTGACACAGAGGAGCAAATGGCTGGTTCTCAGCATGAAGTTCAAGATTTGCAGAGGGAGCTCCACTCAGTGGCAGACTCATCATGCCTGAAGGAAACGACTGAAGTGGTGGAAGAAGGTCAGAGTCATCTCCAAGGTAAACTGGATGACCCACCTGGAGGTCCCAGACGTTCCGAACGTGCACGGAACCCTACCGAGAAGATGCGTGCACTACAAGCGGAGGAGGCCAAGAAAATGGAGAAAGGGCTGCTCTCCATGTACGAGCAATGGAAACTCAAAATACGAAAAGCAAGAGATCAACTGAAGTCCTACATGCCAGATGATGAGCTCTGGCCTCTCGTGGAAGAACTTAGGAAAAGTAAGGAAGACATAATGAACATATATTCTGAAATGCGAGATCTTGCCACACCTTCCACTGATATCAGACGACGAGTCGATACTTGTGAATCAGTCACCACAGAAATCATTATCATTGCCCACAACAGAGCAATAGATGATGAAGTTGAGTTTAACGAGAAGCAGGAAAGACATCGCCTTCATGAACTCCTCCACCGTGACTATGCAAAGTCTGTCTATGGATCCGCCGCGTCCTTGACAAGTCATAGCAAGTCTGACCATCACTCCATGACTTCCTCTATGGCGGCCAAGCGTGCGGATGCAGCAGCAGAACTAGCAGTGAAGGAAACCAATTATGAGATGATGATAGCCGAAGAGAGACAAAGGGAAGTGATTCGAGAGTTAGAGGAACAACAGAGGATAGCTCTAGAGGCACAAAGGTATGAGTTGGAGCGACTGCAGGCAGAGAAGGAAGTGCGAGCAGCTAAGGCCAAGCTGAATGTGTACAATAAGGAGACAGAACATAAAGCTGCTGACTGCATCAACATTGAAAAGGATAAGGAAGCAACGAATGTGCCTGTAACTGCCGTCTCGCCATCCCATGTTGCAACACCCTCTCATAAAGACATTTCCTCACTGGCTCAGGTCTTTCAAGACAGCATAGCCTTGAATAGGCTCCCTGTTCCAGAGCCATTCGTCTTCAATGGTGATCCAATACGATTCACTGAATGGAAAGCATCATTTTCCTCGCTCATTGACCAAAGAGCTATCACTCCAGCTGAAAAACTCTATTATTTGAAGAAGTATGTGGCCGGCCCAGCACGCCAGGTGCTAGATGGCACCTTTTTCCGAAACGATGATGAAGCCTACCAGGATGCCTGGAACAAGCTCACTCGTCGCTTCGGCCAGCCCTTTGCCATTCAGAGAGCATTCAGAGAGAAGCTTACCAATTGGCCTAGGATACAACCTAAAGATGCCGAGGGACTCAGAAACTTCTCTGATTTTCTAAATGCCTGTCAAGATGCCATGCCTCATGTCAAGGGTCTCGACATATTAAACGACTGCGAGGAAAACCAGAAGCTTGTCTATAAACTACCAGACTGGGCAGCTTCACGCTGGAACCGACAAGCCACACGAAGCCTGAACGATAGGCAAGAATTCCCAAGTTTCAAGGACTTTGCAATATTTGTGTCAACTGAAGCTGAGATTGCCTGCAATCCAATTACGTCGCTTTATGCTCTTCGCTCATCAGACTCTAACGCTGAAAAGAGAAATCTCAGAGACACAAAGACAAACCAGGCCAGTGTTTACACCACTCAAGCAGCTACGGACATCTTCAACAAAGGGTCAGAACAGAGAAAAACATGTATTCTCTGTCAAGATAATAGACACCAGCTTCATGCGTGTCCCAAGTTTACAGAAATGTTGTTGGTAGAGCGACGGAACTATGTAAAGGAGAAGAAACTCTGCTACGGATGCCTAAAATTCGGCCACAGCGCAAAAAGCTGTCGTCATCGCTACTGTTGCGACAACTGTAAAGGAAAACATCCGACGGCCCTCCACGATTACAACTATGGGAAGGAGAAGTCTTCATCAGAAGCAGCGACAAATCAAAGAGCTGTTGCAACGTCGCTCAGTGTTGCAGGCGAAGGCTCATCCTACACATCGATGGTGATGCCAGTGTGGGTGTCATCCAAAAACAACCCAACTGCTGAGAGACTTGTCTACGCTCTACTTGACACTCAAAGCGATACAACATTCATCGACCAAGAAGTGAGTGACAGTCTAAATGCTGACAAGTATCCAGTGAAGTTGAAGCTGACGACCATGAGTGGAATGAACACGGTTCTCTCAAGTGAGAGTGTTTTCGGCCTCTGTGTAAGGGGATACAGCTCTGCAATTCAGTTTGATCTCCCAGTTGCCTACTCAAAGGACTGCATACCTGTAAACCGTGCTCATATTCCCACTTGTGAGACGGCTAAGCAATGGAGTCACCTCAGAGAAATAGCAGAAGAAATCCAACCTCTGAAGGACTGTGAAATAGGGCTCCTGATAGGCTATAACTGCTCTAGAGCCATGGCACCAAGGCAGGTTATTCTAGGAGGAGATGAGGAACCTTATGCTGTACGGACAGACTTAGGATGGAGTATTGTGGGGCGCTCATCGCAAAGCTATGATCCGCCGAGCTCAAGTCGCCTGTGCCACAAAATCTCCATTAAAGTACTGCCTCCGGTAACTCCGGCCGACGCTATTCGCATTCTGGAATCTGACTTCAAGGATGATAGTGAAGACAGCAAAACAGTGTCACAAGATGACATCACCTTCCTCAACAAGCTAAATGAGGGCATACAGAAAAACAAACATGGCCATTACCAAATGCCTCTACCCTTCAAAAACAGACCCAGTATGCCTGACAACAAAAACTCAGTCATGATACGCCTCAACCACCTCAAAAGAAAACTGCAGCGGGATGAAAAGTATAAGGAGCAGTATGTCAAGTTCATGGAGGAGATCATCGAAAGGGGAGATGCAGAGCAGATCGAAGACGGTGGGAGTGAAGGTGAGAGATGGTACATTCCCCATCATGGTGTTCGGCACGCAAAGAAGCCAGATAAGCTTCGTGTAGTGTTCGATTGCTCTGCCAGACACAAAGGAACCAGCTTGAATGACCATCTCCTCTCAGGGCCTGACTTGCTGAACAACTTGAGCGGTGTTCTCATCCGCTTCCGACGTTACCCTGTTGCTTTGATGTGTGACATTGAGAAAATGTTCCATCAATTCCATGTGGATGAGGCTGATCGCAACTACCTGCGCTTTCTTTGGTGGAAGCAAGGAGACTTGAACTCACCGCCCAGTGAGTTCCGTATGAAGGTGCATCTGTTCGGTGCAGCCTCCTCCCCTGGATGTGCAAACTTCGGGATGAAGCATCTAGCTAAGGAGAATGACGACCTCTACCCTAAAGGCTCACAGTTTATCATGAGGGATTTCTATGTTGATGATGGCCTCACCAGTGCTGGCAGCACCGAAGAAGCTGTTCAGCTTGCCAGAGAAGCTCGTGAACTCTGTGCCATGGGTGGACTCAGATTACACAAATTTGTGTCAAATGAGAGAAATGTCCTAGAAAGTATACCGCCCTCTGAAAGAGCAATCAATGTGACGAATATGGACCTCACGTTCGATGAACTGCCGCTTGAGAGAGCCCTGGGGATTCAATGGGATGTGGAGTCCGACCATTTTCGTCTCAGTGTCAGCCTCAAGGATCAGCCGGCAACACGTCGCGGCATTCTTTCTACAGTTGCCTCCTTGTATGATCCTCTCGGGTTCGTGGCGCCAGTTCTGCTCAAAGCGAAGATCATTCTTCAGGAGATGTGTAGGCGAGGCACAGGCTGGGACGATCCTCTCCCTGACGAGCTCCGTCCAAAATGGGAAAAATGGAGAGATGATCTAGCTCAGTTGGATAATGTCACTATACCCCGCACTTACTCACCAGCTGGATTTGGGAAGGTTTTGAAGACACAGCTGCATCATTTCTCAGATGCTAGCTTGAAGGGTTATGGTCAGTGTTCATACTTGAGACTACAAAATGAGGAGGGAGACGTTCACTGTGCCTTAGTTGTAGGAAAATCACGCGTCTCGCCATCAAAAGTTACAACTGTTCCAAGATTGGAACTGACGGCTGCAGTTGTCTCTGTGAAGATGAGCAACATGCTCAAGGAGGAATTTGGATCAGCTGACACTGAGGAGGTCTTCTGGACCGACTCTAAGGTGGTCTTGGGATACATAAAAAACGAAGCACGACGATTCCACACCTTTGTGGCTAACCGTGTTCAGAAGATTCACCTCAGCTCAGACCCTCAACAATGGAGATATGTTCCAACCAATGAGAATCCTGCTGACCATGCTTCCAGGAGCTTGACTCCCAGCGAGCTTTTGTCATCCACCTGGTTCACTGGACCCAAGTTCTTGTGGCACAAGGAAATGAAGCCGCCGGCAGATGAAATTCCAGAGTTAATAATTGGAGACCCAGAGGTCAGAAGTGCTTTGGTACTTAACACAAGAACTACAGAGCAAGCGAGCCTTGTTGATCGTTTATCTAAGTTCTCATCTTGGTCACTGGCTATTCGAGCTGTTGCACGCCTTTTAAGGCGCATCAGAAAGAACAGATCAAACAACCTCACCACTGTAACAGAACGAGAAGATGCAGAACATTGCATAATCAAAGACCTGCAGAAAAACGTGTACCAAGAAGAGTTGAAACTGCTGAGCAAAGGGGTCCCCCTACCCTCTCACAATTCACTACACTCTCTTGATGCCTTCCTCGATAAAGATGGTGTCTTCAGGGTGGGAGGAAGGCTGTGCAACTCTTCTCTTCCCAACTCCATCAAGCACCCTGCAATCATTCCCAAAGATCATCACATTACAAAAATGATCATTGCTCATCACCATGAAAGAATCGAACATCAAGGTAAAGGCCTCACCCTCAATGAGATCAGGTCCCACGGCTACTGGATTCCAGGAATCAACAGGGCAGTAGCATCCCACATTCGTCAATGCGTCACCTGTAGACGGCACCGGAAACCAACGGAAGAGCAAAGGATGGCTGATCTACCCCCCGAACGCGTGGAACCATCACCCCCCTTCACCTTCTGTGGAATGGACTGCTTTGGTCCATTCCTCACGAAGCAAGGAAGAAAGGAGAACAAGAGGTATGGTCTACTTTTCACTTGCTTTAGCTCCCGTGCCATTCATATTGAGATGCTGGATGGCATGTCCACAGAGGCCCTCATCAATGGCCTCCGATGCTTCATTGCTATGCGTGGTGCTGTTCGTCAGATCAAGTCCGATCAAGGTAGCAACTTCGTTGGAGCCAAAAACGAACTTAAGGAAGCTCTAAAGGAAGTTGATGCAGACCGGCTGGCTGTATTCCTTGCTGAAAAACAATGTGACTTTTGCATGAATGCACCTTATTCAAGCCATGTCGGAGGTGTTTGGGAGAGACAGATTAGGACGGTGAGAAGCGTTCTAAGGTCCACGCTTGCTCTTTCCTCTGGAAGGCTAAATGATGCTTCACTGCGGGCTTTTCTCTATGAAGCTATGGCAATCGTCAACAGTCGACCACTGACTGTTGACAACCTCAGTGATCCTCATAGTCTTGAGCCACTCACACCTAATCATCTTCTGACTATGAAAACTGTCAGGGCCTTACCACCTCCAGGCGAGTTCGTCAGAGAGGACATGTATGGCAAGAAAAGGTGGCGACATGTTCAATACCTGGCAGAACAGTTTTGGAGTCGATGGCGAAAGGAATACCTGGCCAACATCTCTCTCAGACAACGTTGGCATGCACCGAAGAGAAATCTTCAAGTTGGAGATATCGTAATGATGAAAGGAGAGGATGCACACAGGAACGAGTGGAGATTAGGTAGAGTTTTAGAAACTACTATTGACAAAGACGGACTAGTAAGGAGAGTTAAGATCTGCCTCGGTGACAGGAATCTTGGCAAGAAAGGAGAGCGTCTCCATAAGATGTCTGAAGTCGAGCGCCCTGTCCAAAGGCTAGTCCTGCTATTGGAGACTAATTAAACTTGTTCTCTCTTTACATAATTTGTTTTTGCACTTTCATGAGGAAGGTCATTTTTTTGTTAGAAATCATTCGTGTTTAATGTTAACTGTATACTGTTCCATTATGGACTCATGATTGGTGGGAGTGTAAATAATTCTTATGAAGGTCTGTTAAAATAACCACTTTCACCATGCTTTTATTTTGATACTGTATTTTGCCGTCATGGGTCTTTTATTTTGACGCAGGAAGTTTGAATCTACAGTAGGTAACTTGACTTGAAGGAGATCGCGCGATAAGGTTATTACGTGTAATTACGGAAGGAATTCAGGCTACAAACGGTTGCTCTGCATAACAATTTGTAGTAATTAATAAGTGCCTAGCTGGAATGGGAACAAGGTATTGTGTGTTTAATTTGTTTAAGACTTTATATTACTTAAAATGTGTTGTTGCTGTACAGCCGTGCAAATGTTATCTTCATGGCGATAGTTGTATATGTGTAAGAGCTAATTAATGTTATTTATCTGTCCTGTAGCTCTTACGGTGTTTATGAAGAAAGATGTGAAGAAAGAAATATTTATGCTCAAAACAAGGCTGACGGCTGAACGTAAATAAAGGCTTCTGAAACATCTGTAAGCTTCACCATTGTCCGGCTGGGGTTCGCTACACGCGTCCCTCATGACCCTTCACTTCCTGGCCCTGACAGAGACCTGGATCACTCCAGAGAACCCTGCTACTCCTGCTGCCCTCTCCACCGTCTACTCATTCTCGCACACCCCTAGACCATCCGGGCGAGGAGGGGGGACCGGACTCCTCATCTCGCCCATGTGGTCCTACCAGGTCCTTCCACTAGAACACTTGGCCAGATCTGCGTTTTAACTCCACGCTGTCACTGTCACCTATGGAAGCATATATGTAGCAAAATTCAAATGGCAATGCAATTTGGAATTACATTATGCATTTGACAATTCATTATGCAATTTTATAATGTAATTTGTAAATACGTTATTCAAAGTGTATTTTAACATGCAAAGTGACAATGCAATCCTCAATTAAATTTGCAAAAGTTATAACAATACAAATAGAATAACATTTTGTCAAATTATTTGAGTTCCTTTATACAAATTGAAAAGCTATAGCGTCCCCGTGATTGCAATCCACTTCGCCACGCTCCGTGTGTTGCGATATTCAAATGGCATTTCAATCCGCAAAACGGAATCCAAAACGGAATCCAAAGAGGGAATCCAAAGAGGAATCCAAAGAGGAATCCAAAAAGTCAATATGCAAAGTGGCAAACGTATCAGCCAATCAGCGTCTGGGCGGGAACTACGTCACTTGCTCGTAATTTCCTTGTTCACTTCTAGTTCTTCGTATGTGTCAGGTCCATGGTCACCAATGGAGATTATTGATACGCTCCGAAGTTTGGCCGATAATGTGGAGAACACAGATGCAGTAGATAGAGTGCGTGTTCTGGGAGATAGGATGGACGACTTATCCTCACTGGTACGTTTTGACGCCAGTGTGGTAAACACAAAGATTTCCCAAGTGCTACAGGCACTGGGTGCGAAACATACGGTCGGGAGACTCACCGTCTCCACCCACTCCTCACCTACAAAGCTCTCCACAACCTAGCCCCCAGTTACCTCTGGGACCTCCTCCAAGAATACACTCCCTCCCGCTCCCTCCGCTCAACCTCTGCTGGACTACTATGTATCCCCACATCACGACTCATTACGAATGGGTGCCCGATCATTCAGCTGTTCAGCACCCAGGCTCTGGAACTCCCTCCCCCCACACATAAAAAAGTCAGACACAATAGAAAGTGACGTAGTTCCCGCCCAGACGCTGATTGGCTGATACGTTTGCCACTTTGCATATTGACTTTTTGGATTCCTCTTTGGATTCCTCTTTGGATTTCCTCTTTGGATTCCGTTTTGCGGATTGAAATGTCATTTGAATATCGCAACACACGGAGCGTGGCGAAGTGGATTGCAATCACGGGGACGCTATAGCTTTTCAATTTGAATAAAGGAACTCAAAGAATTTGACAAAATGTTATTGTATTTTTATTGTTATAACTTTTGCAAATTTAATTGAGGATTGCATTCTCACTTTGCATATTAAAATACACTTTGAATAACGTATTTACAAAGGACATTATGAAATTGCATAATGCATTGTCAATTGCATAACGTAATTACTTATTGAATTGCAAATTGCAAATTGCATTGCCATTTGAATTATGCTACATATATGCTTCCATAGTCACCATTCATATATATATATATCTGTATATATTCACATATATATATGTGTATGTATATATGTATGTATGTGTGTATATGTGTATATATATATATATGTATGTATATATGGTGTTGTGTATATATATTTATATTGTCCTTAAATTTGTTATTTGTTTTTCTTAGGTTGTATCTTTTGTGTATGTATGTGTATTTATGTTGCATGTATATATATATATGTATATGTGTGTGTGTGTGTGTGTGTGTATGTATATGTGTATATATATGGATATGGATATATATATGTTATATTTTATATTATATTCTTAATAATTATTTATTTGTGTATGTATATCTGGAGTTCGTGACAAAAATAATTTCCCTCTGGGATTATTTGTCAGGGTGTGGGTGTTTCCCTGTTGTTTCCCTCCTGTGTTGATTACTGTTCCCTCCCCTAATGTGTCTCAGCTGTTCCTCGTTGTGTTTGTTATTTAAGCCCTCGTCTTTCCTTTGTTCCTTGTGCTGTCATTGTGGTTAGTTGTGGTTTGCTGTGGTTAGTTGTGATTGTTAGTCCTGCGTGTTCCCTGTCGTCTCCCGAGTTCCCTGTCGTCTCCCGAGTTGTCTCCCGAGTTCCCTGATTCCTGTGCCTTAGCCTTTAGGCCTGAATAAAGTGCAGTTTTCCCTGAAACCGTCTGCATCTGGGTCCTACCTGCCTGCCTGCACCCGCAACCCCTTAACAGAATGACAGCACCAACATTGGACCCAGCGGACGATCAAGCTAGCCGTGAGTGGGAGGATTTATTTGAGTTCCTAGGGAAGGCAATAGATCGCTGGGAGAGTTTGGGGTACCACCCGGTTCCTCCTGGCACTCCAGCTCCCACGCTGACTCCGGTCCCCGAGCCCTGTCCGGTTCCTGAGCCGACTCCTCGCCTTCCAGAGGGGGACCGGCCTCTTCGCCTCATTGAGGTGGTCCGCCCTCTGCTCCTGCCTGAGGGGGCCCGCCCCCTGCCCCTTCCAGAGGGGGACCGGCCTCTGCTCCTGCCGGAGGGGGTCCGCTCTCCAGACCGTCCAGGGGAGGCACGCCCTCCGTTCCTGCCTGGCCTTCCACCAGAGGGGACCCGCCCTCTACCTGGCCTTCCTCCTGATGGGACCCGCCCTCTACCTGGCCTTCCTCCTGAGGGGACCCGCCCTCTACCTGGCCTGCCTCCTGAGGGGACCCGCCCTCTACCTGGCCTTCCTCCTGAGGGGACCCGCCCTCTACCTGCCCTTCCTCCTGAGGGGACCCGCCCTCTACCTGGCCTACCTCCTGTGGGGACCCGCCCTCTACCTGGCCTTCCTCCTGAGGGGACCCGCCCTCTACCTGGCCTGCCTCCTGAGGGGACCCGCCCTCTACCTGGCCTTCCTGAGGGGACCCGCCCTCTACCTGGCCTTCCTCCTGTGGGGACCCGCCCTCTACCTGGCCTTCCTCCTGAGGGGACCTGCCCTCTACCTGGCCTTCCTCCAGAGGGGACCCGCCCTCTACCTCGCCTTCCTCTTGAGGGGACCCGCCCTCTACCTCGCCTTCGCCGGCCTCCTGAAGGGTTCCGCCTTCACCGCTGCCGGCCTTCTGAGGGGGTTCTTTGCCACTGCAGGTCTCCTGAGGGACTGAGCCCTCATCGTCCTTGCCGCCGGCCTCCTGAAGGGTTCCGCCTTCACTCTGCCTCTGCTTGCCCCTCAGGCCGTCCGCCTGAGGCTCCCTGCCATGCCCTGGGGCAGTTTTCTGGCCGCCCGCCTGACGTCCCTCGGCTCTGCCCCAGTCCATTTAACTCCTGGCGCCCCTCCACCCACCCGTTTTGGGTTTGACTTTCTTTGTTTTTTTGCTTGTCGTGGTCGCCTGGGAGTCGACCCTTAAGGGGGGGGTACTGTCAGGGTGTGGGTGTTTCCCTGTTGTTTCCCTCCTGTGTTGATTACTGTTCCCTCCCCTAATGTGTCTCAGCTGTTCCTCGTTCTGTTTGTTATTTAAGCCCTCGTCTTTCCTTTGTTCCTTGTGCTGTCATTGTGGTTAGTTGTGGTTTGCTGTGGTTAGTTGTGGTTGTTAGTCCTGCGTGTTCCGTGTTCCCTGTCGTCTCCCGAGTTCCTTGTTCCCTCCCGAGTTCCCTGTTGTCTCCCGAGTTCCCTGATTCCTGTGCCTTAGCCTTTAGGCCTGAATAAAGTGCAGTTTCCTGAAACCGTCTGCGTTTGGGTCCTACCTGCCTGCCTGCACCAGCTACCCGTAACATTATTAAAGTCTCTCTCTCTCTCTCTCTCTCTCTCTCTCTCTCTCTCTCTCTCTCTCTCTCTACAATTTATATATATATTGTGGTGATCTACCGTCCTCCAGGTCCCCTCCGTGACTTCAACATCCTGCCAGAGAAGTTGCACTCACCTGAACCAACCAACTTTTTCGCCAGCTTTGATTTAACACAATCCCCTTCTCTTCCCACACACACCAGCTTGACCTAATATTCACCAGGTCCTGCGGCACCTCTGCTCTCCGTTACCCCGCTCCCCGTGTCTGACCATCACTTTGTAGATTTTTCTCCCCCCCTCCTCTCTAGTCCCCACATTGCCCCACTAACCTCAAATCCCTCTCTCCCTCTACGTTTGCCTCTACTGTTCTGTCTTCACTACCTTCTATCGAACGATCCTCTCAACCATCTACAGATGAATCTTCAGACACTCTGCTATCCTCCCTCTCCTCCTCCTTGGATTCCCTCTGTCCCTTCCAGGGCTCCAGACTAACCTTTTCCTTGGGTGCACTGGTGCGCCTAAATTTTTAATTTGGGTGCACCCAAGTTTTGAGTTGTTGAGGGGGGGGGGGCGTTGGACCGTGCCTGCCTTGCGCTAAGTTGTTGACGGGGGGGGGGGGGCAACGCCATTGATTAATAATATTTTGACCATTAAATAAATGTCGAATCTGTCTCTCTCATAAAGAATATCGTCAGACAATGCCAAGGGATCGGTTCTGTCCCGAAAAACCCTCTGTCTCCGGAGAGACGCCTGTACAATAAGTGCGCCGAGGTCCATGGGAACACCCACAAATGGTGACGCCATTATCGGAGGAGGGGCTAGGAAGCTGCGCACGCCGATGTAAGTAGCCGATCTCCGGGTAGACTCGGTGAAAAGCTGCTCCCGACCAGGTTTGGTTGCGAGCGTAAGTCACCATGGCGATACAGCGATGCTTAAAGAGATCGACTTTCATGGTACAGCTAACCCAGGCTTTCAGCTCAACATACCTCGCTAACCCTCTAATCGAGCTTCGTAGTACAGGCCCCTGGATTGGGCTTCGCGGGTTTGTTTACCGGCGTTGCTATTGTTACCGTGTTCCAACGGTTTATTAGGTATCTAATAAACCGTTGGAACATCTAATAAACCGCTGTCTAATCAATACCGTGGTCATTACAATATTATGAATAGACTGCTCTGTAAAAAAATAATTATAATTATACCAGATACATTTTCAGTCGCACCGGTGCGCCCAAATAAAATATTTGGTCGCACTACCCCGAATTCTAGGCGTATGTGCGCCCAAATTAGGCGCACTCCTGAGCCCTGCCTTCCACTCCAGACCAGAGCGATCCTCACCCCCCCTTGGCTGTCCGATCCTCTGCAGACTTGTAGAACAAAGTTGCGAGCAGCTGAGAGGAAATGGAAGAGATCAGACTGTCCTAATGATCTATCTCACTATCTTTTCCTTCTTTCAGATTTCACCTCTTGTGTGTCAACAACCAAATCTGCCTTCTACTGGAACAAAATCAATTCCTCTGCCTCAAACACCAGGAAACTGGTTTTCCCTGTTCTCGTCCCTCCTCAACCCTCCCTCACCCCCACCTCCTTCCTGCCTCACTGCTGATGACTTTGTCACCTACTTTACCCAGAAAGTGAAGGACATTAGCTCCTCTTTTATCCCTGCCTCCATTCTCCCTCCTCCCATCCCCTCCATTGTCTTTACCCAATTTAGCCCTCTCCCCTCTGACAAGGTCAACAAAATAATAACATCTAACCATGCCACCACCTGCCCCCTTGACGCTATCCCCTCCTCTCTCCTCAAAGATGTCTCAAGCGACATCCTGCCATTTCTCACCTCAATTATCAACTCCTCCCTCACTTCAGGCATTGTTCCAGCGTCTTTCAAGACTGCCAGAATAAAGCCTCTCCTCAAAAAAACAACTCTTAATACCACAGACATCCAGAACTACAGACCGGTATCTCTTCTTTCATTCCTGTCTAAATACTGGAACGTGCCGTTGCTAACCAACTGTCCTCCTATCTCTCATCTAACAACCTCCTTGACCCTCACCAGTCAGGTTTCAAGAAGGCAAACTCCACTGAGACGGCTCTCCTCGCGGTGACTGAGTTGCTCCGAGCCTCGTCCCTCATCGGTTCTCATTCTCCTCGACCTGTCCGCAGAATTTTACACATTGAACCACCAGATCCTCCTTGCCACTCTTGCCGAGCTTGGCATCGCTGAATCTGCTCTTTCCTGGTTCACATCCTACCTGACGAACCGTACCTATCAAGTGACATGGAATGGCTCCTTGTCTAAACCTTGCACGCTTGAAACTGGTGGCCCTCAAGGCTCTGTACTGGGGACTTCTGTTCTCCCTCTATACCAGAACTCTGGGCTCGGTAATTGCTTCACACAGCTTTTCCTATTACTGCTCTGCTGACGACACTCTATTTCTCTCTTTCCCCTCATCTGATAAAGCCCTGATTGCCACACGCATATCGGAATGTCTGGCGGACGTCAGCACCTGGACAACTGCCCATCACCTGAGGCTTAACCTCAACAAAACCGAGCTCCTCCTAATCCCAGGAAAAGATTGCCCACACATGGACTTAATGGTCAACGTTGAGAACATCACTGTATCCCCTTCTCCATTTGCCAGAAACCTCGGTGTGGTATTAGACAATCAGTTATGCTGCACCGCAAACATCACTGCGGTGGCCCGATCCTGCAGATTTGCAATTTCCTGCCTCTGCGATTAAACCTTTGCAGCGCATCCAGAATGTGGCAGCGCGCATTCCGGAAAAAAGTGTCTGCTAAATGCCCTAAATGTAAATGTAGTTGACTGAACAATTATCCCTTTACTTGAATGTACATATCCTCTGTATCAACAACCATAGTACTCTACTTATTTTATTGTTTTATATTTATATATACTGCACTTATTGTACCTCTATGCTGCTCTGATACTACATAACTCATGTACAAACTACACCTTACTGCTCTTTTGGACTTCTGGTTGGTCACAAAACCTCATTTCGTTGTACAATAAAGTGAATCCAATCCAATCCAATGCCGACCCCTGCTCTAGATGTTTCACCTCCGGTCTCTGACACTCAGGAAAAGGGAGCCATTCCATCACTCCAACTCAACCTAAATACCCAGCGGAGAAGCAGTTTCTCTGCACCAAATAACGCAACACAAAAATAGACCAGCCTACATCATCTCCTCCCATCTGGTCTCAGCGCAACACAAAGCAAGTTATCTAAACAGTTCTGTAGCATTTACATTTAGGGCCTTTAGCAGACGATTTTATCCAAAGCGACTTACAATTAGTATATTTGTCAGAAGAAGGAGAAACAACCATGTATCGCTGTCGGTACAGTAAGGATGTTCATAGAACCAAGTGCAAAGCACAAACAATCGCTAGATTAACCCATTCGCCGTATACAACAAGATAGCTCCGATAAGATGCTACACAACTAGATACTGTAACTAAGTACGACATACATAAGTGCGTACAATAAGTGGCAGGACGTACAACATACAACAAGTAGGAGGGGTGGGAGGGGGAGGCTAAGCAGAGTCTAGGTGAACTCTGAACAGGTGATTCTTGAAGACAAAGACTATATTAGCATGTAGAACATATGAACCGCTCCCTGAGTCAGGCCGCAGTGTGTCCTAGTGATGAGTTGTAAAGTGTGTGGCTGGATTGGTGGGTCCGGACCATATGGCAGCAGGGCAGCAGCTGTGTGGGCCAGGCGGTGGGGGGGGGGGGAGTTTGAATGAAGCGTCCCTCCCTGGGTCACCTGAGTCAGGTTCGGCCGGGGGTGTCGTAGTCACCTTTGAAGTGAGCGAAGGCTAACTGCGCTTCCTTTGCTAACTTTGTCTCTGATTCTGCTGTTTTGCCGTACTGACGGTGCTGCTTGCTCAGGTCAAAATGTCGCTTCACCAGTTGATCACCTGTGGAACGAGACAGAGGCGGAGGGAGGGAGAGAGAGATAGCAGGGAGGGAGGGAGGGGGAGGGAGGAAGAAGAGGGGAGGGAGGTCGAGAGAGAGAGATATTGCAGGGATTGAGGGAGAGAGGGATAGCAGGGAGGGATAGCAGGGAGGGAGAGAGGGGGAGGGAGAGAGGGGAGGGAGAGAGAGAGGGGGAGGAAGGGAGGGGAGGGAGAGAGGATAGCAGGGAGGGAGAGGAGGAGGAAGAGAGGGGAGGGAGAGAGGGATAACAGGGAGGGAGAGAGAGAGGGGGAGGAAGGGAGGGAGAGGACGGGAGAGAGAGAGGTATTGCAGGGATTGAGGGAAAGAGGGGAGGGAGAGAGGGATAGAAGGGAGGGAGAGAGAACGGAGGGAGGGAGGGGGAGGGAGAGGGGGAAGGAAGGGGGAGGGAGAGGGGGAAGGAAGGGGGAGGGAGGGAGAGGGGCGAGGGAGGAAGTGACAGGGAGGGACAGAGGGGGAATGAGAGAAGGGTTGAGGGGAGGAAGGGCAGAGGGGAAGATAGGTGAGGAGAGAGAGAGAACAGAACAGAAAAGGTGAAGGTTGAATTTCAATTCAATTTCAATTCAATTCAATTCAATTTTATTTGTATAGCCCCTAATCACCATTACAGTCTCAAAGGGCTTAACAGGCCAAATATTTATGACACCCCCCTTTACCCATGTCCCCACACGGGCAAGAAAAAACTCCCTTGAAATCAGCAAGGAAGAAATCTTGAGAAGAAACGCATAGTAGGGGATCCCTTCTTCCAGGGATGGTCAGGAGTGCAATGGGTGCCACAATTGACATACAGGTAAATACATGCACATCATATTAAAATGGTGATGGGGTTCTGGCCGTTTATCCATGAGGAGAGTCCAGGCATCCAGTCCAGTACTCGGAACACGCTAGAACAGACAGAATAGTGAATTAGAACGGAAAAGTACATAGTGGGAATGTATACTGTAATAACAAAAGCACAAGCAAACAGAGTGGTATTCACTTCGCATCTGTCGTTTTCACACTCCGATGTTCCAAATGCAAGATTGTAGAGGTGCGTTTTGAGCTTTCCTATGAATAGCTCCACAGAGTCCGCTTCCCTGATCGCTGATGGCAGCCTATTCCATAGGAAGGGGGCTCGATAGGCAAACGCTCTCTGTCCAGCCGATTTCTTTTTAACCTTCGGCAGTGAAAGAAGGCCAGCACCCGAAGACCGGAGGGACCGAGAAGGACTATAAGGAATGATCAGGTCCTTCAGGTAGGATGGAGATAATCCATGCAAGGCTTTATAGGTTAGCAGTAGCACCTTAAAGTCTGATCTGAAAGTTATTGGTAGCCAGTGCAGAGAGGCGAGAATAGGTGTGATATGATCAAACCTTCTCGTTCTGGTCAGCAGTCTAGCTGCCGCATTCTGTACAAGCTGTAGACTTTTTGTGGTAGAGTTCGGTAATCCCGAGAACAGTGCATTGCAATAGTCCAGTCTTGATGTAACAAATGCATGAATCAGTGTCTCTGCATCCACTGCAGATAACATTGGTCTGATTCTTGCAATGTTTCTCAGATGGAAAAAGGCAATTCTAGTTATACTTCTTATATGTTGGTCAAAGCATAGTTGAGGGTCAAACAGGACACCAAGATTTTTGACGGACGCACTCTGTGGGATTGCGAGGCCATCCAACCACAGTGAGACATCCTCAAACTCTCTCCGGTCCCGCTTCGAGCCGATAATTATCAGCTCTGTCTTCCCAGTGTTAAGCTGTAGGAAGTTTTGTGACATCCAGCCCTTCACAGCAGCCAGACAGGACTCAACCCTTTGAATCTGGGCCGAGTCCCTGGACTCTACAGGAATGTAGAGCTGGGTGTCATCCACGTAGCAGTGGAAACTAATTCAGAAGCTGCGGATAACGTCGCCCAGGGGAAGCATGTAGATTGCAAAAAGTAATGGACCAAGGACCGACCCTTGTGGTACGCCAAAGCGTAATTTGCAGTGCTTTGATTCTGAACCCTCATGAAGCACAAATCGGGTTCTATCTGTGAGGTACGATTCAAGCCAACCAAGAGCCGTACCCCCGAAACCAACATAGTGCTCAAGACAGTGAAGAAGAGTGCTGTGGTCGATCGTGTCGAACGCAGCGCTCAGGTCCAGCAGCATAAGCATTGAGCTTGTATTTTTATCCAAAGCAAGAAGGATGTCATTTACAACTCTTGTAATAGCAGTTTCAGTTGAGTGGAAATTCCTGAACCCCGACTGGAAAGGTTAGAAGAGATTGTTCCTCGTCAGATAATCAACGATTTGCTTTGCTACAATCCTTTCCTGTACCTTGGACAGGAAGGGCAGATTAGATATAGGCCGATAGTTCCTGACTAATTCAGGATCTAGGCCAGGCTTTTTGAGTAGCGGTTTTATCACCGCAGCCTTCAAATTGGAGGGAACGATTCCTGTTGAAAACGAGAGATTCATAAGCGAGAGGATTGCAGGCCCCACCGTGGGAAGAAGTTCCTTGAGAACCCTGGAAGGGAGAGGATCCAACATCCAACTTATTGGCTTTGATGCCTTTATCACCCTTTCAAGTTCCACCAAAGTAATTGCCTTGAACTCCAGGAGAGTTGCGTCAGAGTTCCCCATCCTACTTGGCAGGACCCCATCCTGCCCCACAGGATGTGTAGGACAAGCCGCGCGGCAAGCATAAAATTCCTCTCTAATTGATGGAATCTTATTCTCAAAGGAATCCATGAATTCACCTGCCACGATCGAGGAGCCTACGGTCTGAGTCTGTTTCTGAGTCAGACTCCTCACCATGTCAAAAAGAAACTTGGGATTGTTTCTATTCAAGTTGATGATACTGGAAAAGTAGGCGTTCCTGGCAGTAGTCAGCGCACCCTTATAGGCAGTGTTGGGCGTAACGCGTTACAAAAGTAACGCGTTACCGTAATATATTACATTTAGGCAGTAACGGAGTAATATAACGCGTTACCAAGGGCGTAACTTTGGGTCTACCATTGGGGGGGTTAAACTCGCGGCATATTTATTTATTTATTTAATCAATCATCTTCTTGTGTAAAAGGTAACATGCCAATTTGCCGTTCCTGTATTAGAAATACATTGCGATACCTTTACTGATTTTGGCTTCTTTTTGACTATTTATGCCATAATGACACAGTAGTAAAATTCAGTGTTTAAGCATTAGTCAGCAGTGGCAGCTTCCACTTAATTGATTTTGTGTGTGTCTATCTTATGAAAAAAACACGCAAGAACTTAAAGATTAATCAATTGCATCACTGTATTATTGACACCTACATCCAGCAAATTCACACAATTCAATACAAATGCACAATTCAATAAACATATTGTCGGGCATCACCAGCTCAAACTATCAACATCTAAACAAAAGCAGGTAAATACAAAAGAGCATTTCACATAAAAGCACCAAACACCTGTTTGCGTCTTGGTGTAAAAGAAATGAACTGTGCACAAATTGACTTCTTAGTTAAGAGGTCCAATTTGTCCTGATGGATGTTGCACACTGCAACATGGTTCAGCCTCTGCTGTGACATACTTGTGCGTAACCAAGTTTTTAATCGTCGAAGAGCACTAAAGCTCCTCTCTGCCTCAGAGGACGAGACTGGTACCACAAGGAGTAATCTCATCAGAGTTTCGACTTCGGTAAATAATCCTTGCACCTCTGCTGGCAACTCTCTGATAATGTGTGTAGCCTCTCCACAGGAACGGTACATGTAATTGTGTTTGAACATCGGTAGCCGGATTTCCAGCAGCTGGGCATTAATTTCTGGGTAGTCATGAACCACCGGATCAATATTTCCAGAAAGCAAGGTGTTCTCCAGCTTTTGGAGGGTAAGAAGACCACCCTGCTGGAAACGTTCAGTGAACTGTGTGTGAATGGTGTCAAGTACCTTATAAAACTCAACTCTGTAATATTCTATAGGAGTTTTAGGACTGAATCCACTTGATTCTCCATAGCACTTGGGTGGTTGTCGAACTCTTGGCATTGTTATGGGTTCTAAGTCTACAGAATTCACAACTGTAGATGCCCTCTCAAAAAGGTGTTGGAAGGCCTCATCACTCCTCTTGCCATTGAGAGTAGACTGAACCTTACAAACAGCAGCCCGCATACCAGAAACAGTCTCTGTCCTTCTCTGAAGAGACCTGTTGAGACACTCTAGCTCTCCAATAACTGCTTGTGCCATCACAAGACCAACTACAATGCTGCCTCTCATAAACTGCTGAAATAGACCATTTGCAGTGGTTGCAGTGGGAGAGTTAGTCCCTGCCATTTCCTCTAAGGCAGTGAGGATTGAGTCATACTGTGTTAAAACAGAATGGATGGCACCGTGTCTGACGGTCCACCTAGTTGCACAAAGTGGTTTCAGGGCACTTGAGGTTCCGTGGTCAGATATCGCTATCGTATGAAACATATGTTTGAATTTGCCAGACTGTCCACACAAAACTCCTGATTGATGAACCCAGTCAAGGGCATCTCGCACAACTATAGAAGCTGTGCATGCCTTCTGTGCTATCAAATTAACACAGTGTGCTCCACAGTGCACATACAAAGCAAGTGGTTGTTTCTTCCTAATGTGAGCCTGTGTTCCAGAATATTTGCCAGACATATTTGCTGCGCCATCATATGTCTGCCCACGCAGAGCTGACAATGGCAAATTTAGTCTGCAGATAACATCTAATACTACATTTGCAAGAGATTCTCCTGTGGTCTCATGCACTGAATACATCCCAATGAATTCCTCATGAGGATTTAAGTCATGATCCACATAACGAAGACATACAGATTCTTGTTCTTGACCTGATATGTCTTGTGTCCCATCAACAATCAAGGCAAACTGTGTGACTGGGAGGCATCTAATAGTGTCAGCTATTCCTCTTATAATGTCTTTGCTCATTATGCCTAGTACCTCGTTTTGAATGAGAGGACTTGTGTAATCCTGCTTGCGTGTCTCTAACCACTTCTGAAAAGCAGGGTCATCCTCTGCCTTTTCTTTCAGATGTTGGGATAGATTACCCTTCTCTTCCACATTACCTCGTAGCGGTAAACCTTGCCTAGCTAAGTATTTGATTGAGCCTACAATCTTCATCAATCCATACCTTGCTTCCTCCTGTTGTCTGGCAACAGCTGAAGAAAGCTGTGAAGCTATAGTGTTACCTTTTTGTGCATAGATGTTCACGGCATGGATATGCAACTGACTTTTTGCATGTTGTGAGAACTTCTGGATAGCTTTTTTCCAATTTCTAAAGCCTACACTCACAAAGGCAGGGTCACACTTGCTTGCATATGTTGGCTGATTCAAAAATACCTTGGCACAGTGAAAACATATGACTCCTTGTAAAGTGGCACTGTAATGTAACCAAGGAAAAGTTTTGAACCATTTCTCTTGAAAAGACAACACACAGTTATCTCGCTTCTGCACTACTATAAGCTTAGGGTCAGGTTGTGCAGGCTTTGTGCAGGTGAGGATGTCTGAAACATCAAATCCCTGGGGCTCAATATCCTGTAACATATGACATGAAAACTTGTCATTCTCTGAAATAACAATCCTATTAAATGAATGTATTGATCAATAATGCTCTTCACAGCTAAATTATGTTCCCTTGTGTTCTCACCTGCTCATTTGCCTGACTGCTGCCCTCATCATGTGACCCTCTGTGAGGAAACCACAGCAACCAAATGACTTACTTTACACAAGATCTCTCATTCAAAACTAAATACTAGGCACAATGAGCAATGTCAAGATAAGTCAGCACTTTTTGAAAGGGCATCTACAGTTTTATTTACACTTAAAACCCATAACTGGGATTCTGGGATTCCTCAGAGTATGTTACAAATTAAATGAATTATTATTAATATTATTATTATAACAATGCCATAGTAGTGCTATAGTAGAGAATCAAGTGGTTTCAGTCCTTAAATTCTTATGGAATACTACAGAGTAGTATGCAGTTCACAGAACGTCAGTGTTCTGACAGTGTATGGCATGCACAATTTTGTTTGAGGTCTCTTACCTGGTCATCTGTGCCTCCTGCGCTGCCTGTCTCTGTGCTCTCTCTCCCTCACTTTGGCCATCTGACCCTTTGTCGCCTCCTCTGTCTCCTTCTTCTTCTCTCTCTCTCTGGTCACCTGACCCTCTGTCTCCTCCTCGCTCTCCTTCAATTGCTCTGTCACCTCCTCTGTCTCCTTCTTCTCTCTCTCTCTGGTCACCTGACCCTCTGTCGCCTCCTCGCTCTCTTTCAATTGCTCTGTCACCTCCTCTGTCTCCTTCTTCTCTCTCTCTCTGGTCACCTGACCCTCTGTCGCCTCCTCGCTCTCCTTCAATTGCTCTGTCGCCTTCTCTCTCTTTCTGGTCACCTGTCCCTCTGTCGCCTCCTCTCTCTCCTTCAATTGCTCTGTTGCCTCCTCTGTCTTCTTCTTCTCTCTCTTTCTGGTCACCTGACCCTCTGTCGCCTCCTTGGCCATTTCCCTCTCTTTCCCTCTTCTCCTGATATATAAAAAAATATTAAATGGGTTGAGAGAGGTGGTATCGATATCAGTTTTGGAGAATATGTGTTCCCTCACCAAAAAGTTGTAAAGCATTTTAAACTCCTTTTGCCCACTTACTAGCACATTTAGACTGCTACACATTTTTGTATAAAATAATAATAATAATAATACCATTATTATTATTATTATTAATAATAATAACAATAATGCTGTTTCAATGTTTCCTACGAGCAAGCCTACTCACATGCACCGTCATTAACCGTTGTGTGTGTATGTGTGTGTACAGTACAGGAGTGCACGCTCAAAAGGAGTGGTGTAACCTCTGAACTAGCCCACAGGAGCAAGCTGTCAATGGATGACATCTCTAAGTAAATTAATGCATTCCCCCAAAAAACTGTATGTGTGACTGTATGGGAGCAAACAGCAATTTGGTCTCTGTACTCACATTGCATTTTACCCACCCGTAACCGAGTACGTTTGAGGCAGTGGGTTCTAGAATCTTAGTTTGAGGACGTCTATCGCTGCCATTACAACGTAGCCTATGCTAATCATAAAGTTCACATAGTTAGCTAGCTAGCTCTTACAAAGCGGGAAATAAATATCTGGCATGAATCAGGAATTATTCAGATCGTCTGGTTTTACTGCACATAGCACACCAACGATACTGTTTGAATGTGAAATTATGCTCTCAATCGAAAATTATTTTGTTTCTCCACTGATACCTCTTTATTCTGAGGGTTTGTATGGGGAAAGTGAAGGTCCCTCTCCACTTTAAATGGAGGCGTAAACTATCCAGGTAGTGAAAAAATATAGAGTGGATGATAACACCTAACTTAACAATACGGGTATTTACCTCCTTATCGTCAGGATTTTTACCCCTTTTGGCTTTTGGCTTTTGACGACCAACAATTAAAAATTGTTGTCTGGCCCTGGCTGCCTTTCAGTGTCCTTTTCATATCCATTCATGTACAGTTAGCATTAGTCTTCTCTTACTATTCATCCCAGCGACCTTGCGAAATAGTTCGGGTAATACCAAGTAGTCGGTGGGCTGGAGGGGGGGGGTACATTACAGATTATCAAAACATGATACTATCTTGCTGACAAATTAAATTAATAAAGAAAACAAACAAGGTATTAATTCAGAATATTTCATTTTTTTGTTCATCTGAATTATGTGTGATGATATTGAGGGGGTTATATTAGCTGGATCTGATTATTGAGGGGGTTATAACCCCTCTAACCCCCCCGTAAATTACGCCTATGCACACAATGCATTTCGCTGCTAAAACAACAACAGGTGGTGAAATGCTCCGGAACAGATCTGGATCCACCATGGCCAAAAGACTTGTATGCCCCCCCCCAACCCCCCCCTTAAATAAATACTATGGCAGAATAAAGAATAAATTCATGCATTATCATTCAACTTGAACAGGTGTTTTTACAGCATAGAGTGGTGGAGGGATGACGTATGCTGGCCAACCCGGAAGTGAGCGTCGCCCTGGGTTCCCTTGACAAAAAGCCAACGGGTTTTTCCAAAAATTAGCATCTTTGAAGCACCTCCTCAAAAACTGAAAATAAATATAAATAACCGTGCTCCAAAGAACGAAATGTAAACCAATGCATTCTGAATGGGAGTGTTTCTCCAATGTTTCCATGCTACACAGAACGAAATGTAAACCCATGCAAATAAAGACTTCATGGTCATAATAATTTAAATATCATTAATCTCCTGAGTGTGTAGGGTGGTATTCTATTTTTTTCAACGGGGCTGCATCCAGTCACTTAGCCGTCATGGTTGCTATGGTGGCTGCTATCGACCGCCCCCCTCTAACCCTTCACACCAAACATGAAATTTTTCGCCCGTTCGCGTTGTCGCGGAAGTTTTGACGCGCCACACATCATAATCTGTCGCTGTGCAAGTTTTGTCGAATTTGTCGTGCCACAACAAGATAACCACCACTGCATGTCTCTACCTTTTTTTGGAAGAGGGAGAGACGTCGGAGAACCCGACGCAGTATATTCATAATATTGTAATGACCACGGAAGAGGCAGTGAATGAAGTATTGAATAGACAGAGCTTTATTAGATAGGCCTACCTAATAAACACACAAGACCGGAAACATAGCAACGCCGGTAAACAAACCCCGAGAAGCCCAATCCCTATGAGAGCTCCCCGCGCTACGGCCATCCGGAGGCGCACAGAGCTTTTGGCCGTGATATTATGCATACAAATATTATATTATATACTATTATATTATATATAGAGCTCCGGGAGTCGCAAACGGCAACATTCACTTTCTCCTCCATGCTGCAGTTCACCCCGGACTGCACTGCAGTTTGAGTTTGACGGTTGAACGCTGATTGGCTGTTACGTTACACATGTGACTCAGTGGCCACGCTGTTGAACGCTGATTGGCTGTCATCACGCGTCATCACGTGAAATTCGCGTCAAAGTTCAAACATTTGAACTGAAGCGAATTTTTCGACGTGCTCGCCTGTGCACGGCAAAAGTGTGGCGCGACAAATCAAAACTTGTCGCCCGTTTTCTCTCGCGAAAAATTTGCCCGAAACGCATCTATACGTTCACTTTGTATGGGATCCTGCCGCCCCGTCGCGTTTGGTGTGAACACACAGTAACATGGCTCTCAAAACCATAGATATTAACTAGATGCCTCGTCCGCAATGCTGGCCAATGGAGTCGAACGTCACCACTGGCGGCCATCTTACCACAGTAAGCTGCTCACCAATAACATTGTGTTGGTAGTGATTAATGTACTTTTTAAATAACCATAACTTGCTAAATTGTCAACCGATTTTCAAACGGTTTGGTTTGTTATAAACGTCAGAGATGTAGGTATGACAGTACATACCTATGAATAATTGTCAGGTTCTAAGAAAAATAGAATAATGTTCTAAAATAGGTACAAGATTTCCCTTTACAAATATACATCAAGAAAGGCTGCATGTTGAAATCCCCACCCTGTATTTATGTAATTATATATAACCATGTGTTTTCATATGAAATGAACATTAAACAGAACAAATAGGTGCAATAAATACACACATGCACAAGGTTTTCATGTTATTTATGTTAAATCAATATATGGTCTACTAAAATTCAGAAAAAGCTAAAGTTTGTAAGAAACCAAACCGTTTGTAAATCCGTCAAGATTTCAGCGAGATAAGAGTATTAGCATTTGTGCAGATCACTGATTTACGTCCGCTACAACAGATTCCACCAGAAAGCTTTACTGTGGTAAGATAGCGGCCTATGGTGACGTTCTAGACGCCGCCATAGGGCATCTAGTTAATGTATATATCTATGCTCAAAACCACGCGGCAAAGGAGCTGCCGTCAATTGTGTTGTTTTTGTCGTAAACTAGGGTCCGATGGTTCAAAAATAGACAGATATTCCAAGGTATCCTTAAAAGGCAGCTTGGATGTTTTTATTTTCTGCAGTTTAGACTTCTTCTATAACCTATTTTTGAAAGCAAAACACCAATGCCGTGTTCCAATACCCGTACTATCCGTACTTACTAGCCAAATTTTGAGTACGTAGTACGTTCCAATGGGGGATTATCATGCTGATACGTAGTACTTCCGCATTCTGTGATCTTTGTGCACTGTGACATCCGGTGAATCACTCATCACTCTGGCGAACCGATGATGGAGGACCGGCAGTTCACTTTCACGATATCCCTGGTATATGTACCCAAAGTCACGTTTTCTGACGTTCACAGACTTACCGAACAACACTCCATGACAGCCCGTTCCAAACTGGACAAGGGATAGTTTATTTTTCGAGAAATATATCGACTACGAAGGTGAGTGTCTGCTAGCTAGCTTACGCTAGGTAGGTTGGCTTATGCTAACGTCAGTTTGGTGTCAGCTCAGTCTGGAGGGATGATGAAATGATAAAAGGGATGAAAAATAAGGTAGACTTGTACTTCTTTGGTACACATATGAATGTGTATCTTCAGCAGAAAGTGAAATGAATGTGAAATGAACTGAATGAATAAAGGAACTGAAAGAATAAAAAGATTTAATTCATTCCCTTTTTCTGAGTACATCATTTTCTACATTACATAGTAACATTATTTTGAATACTTTCAGGATGGACTGACTGGACTTTAAAATAGATTATAGATGAAAGACTTCTCAATCAATTACATACATGTCATTCAATATATAAGGTTTTCAGTATACAGAATTACAGCTCCGGAAAAAATGAAGGGACCAAAAATGAAGGGACAAATGTTCAGTGTCTCTCGTTTTAATATTTATATATTATATTTAATATTTATAGGTACATGTTTGAGTAGAAACACTATTCAACAGGGATGTAGTCTTTTCAATCAAGTGGTCCCTGGAAGTTGGTCATCACACAGCAGACGGTCCACAGCTGGTTGACACAGACAAGGTGAGAGGACAGTGCGTTCCCAGATGCGGTATTCCTTAAACATTTGTCTAAATATCTTAATGGTCACATTTGGCACGGTGGCACGGCGACGTGGCGTTAGCGCACGAGTTTAGTTTTTACCTGAACTTTTGATTCTGTGACATTCAAGGAATGAATTGGTCGCTAGTGTTTACATGTGGTCGATAGTGTTTAAATATGGTCGATAGTGTTTACAGTTTTTTTCAATTGCTTGAACACTGTAGACACATGCTTAGACCAAAGTAACAGAACTTGAAGTTTTTGTTACTATACCTTAAACACATGTATCCATTCCTTAAACAAAAGCGCTGCTTTGCACTTTAGTTGCAATTGTGCAACACACTTGCTCCTTTCTGCAACACACTTGCTCCTGCACACTACACACTATTTCATACATAAGACACTTAATTCAAAAATGACGTCTCATTGTACCATTGGGAAAAACACATCTATTCAAAATCCTAAACACATTGGTTAACTGAGAATACTTACTTACACACCTTAAAACACTTTCTTCCAAAACTGAACACCAATCAGCCAGCTACAAAAAGGCCTCGGTTAAGCCATTTGGAGAAATTTGCAAGCATGGATGAAGCAAGAGCAAGAGGCAGAGGTAGAGGAGGAAGAGGAGGACAGAGACATAGAGGAGGACGTGGTGGAAGAGGAACGTTATTTCCGATGACATAAAAGCCACTTTGGTGGACCATGTCATAAACCATGGCCTGACTATGAGGGAAGCTGGGCAGAGAGTAACCATTTCCCCTATCAGACGCATCTTGGTAAAGCACCAAATGACCATGAAGCAATTGTTCAGGGTCCCATTTGAGAGGAACAGTGTCAGGGTCAAAGGACTTCAACGTGAATATGTACAGGTAAGTGTTACAGTCCTTTACATTTACAATACAGTATTGGTGTCATCCAGTTACAGCTGAATATGTGCCATTGTATCAGTACCAGATACATTCAGAGAGGTACCAGGTACCTGTTTGATGGGGTGGGGGTTCTGTATGTGTAGTACTGTAGTTGAGTGTTTTGAGTAATGACATCCAAAATATGTATTACATGTATTTTGTTTTGTTACAGAGCATCTTGGAAATGGATGGAGCTGCACAGCCTCATGAATTTAGTTACATTGATGAGGCTGGATTCAACCTCAGCAAAACAAGACGGGGTCGTAACATAATTGGCCAAAGGGCAATTGTGCCAGTCCCGTGGCAGCGCTTGGAGATGGCGGGTAAATGACCGCCAACCACATGCTCGCATGCCTCTTCTGCAGGCAATGGAACAGGCCTGCGGAGACATCGACTTAGGGTCAATCCATGGATGGATTCAGCACACAAGGCAATATTTTCCCCGATGCTTAGCGGGAGAAAACATCGCTTGTGATGTTGATGAGATCCTATGGCCAGACCCCAACAGACGGCAGGATCCATAAGCCCATCCATGCACAATTGCCATGTTTTTCTGTGTTTACAGTACAGTAGGGTTTATTTTTGTGTTATTTTTGCTCAAACTGTATTTACTGCACTGTAATGTACAGTACTGCAATGTACTGAACATTACATTACAGTACATTATGGTGAAAACGTGCCCTCTGTGGAACTGAATAAAAACAGTGAATATGGAAGACTGCAGTATTTTATATAAAGTAGACTAGTGTGTTGCTGCTGATCTGAAAGTGTATTCATATGATGCAAGTGTGTATCATTTTGTCATCAGAGTGCCATTTTTACAAAGAATTGTTAGGTTTCGATAGCCGAGTTTCAATTTGACATAGATGTGAATGGTTTATTTCCCAGTGTTGTTGTCTTATTTGCTTGTGTGTTGAGTTTTGACACAATGAGCCAAATTTTGCAAAATGCGTTCAAGCAATTGAAAAAAACTGTAAACGTGGTCGATAGTGTTTAAATGTGGTCGATAGTGTTTAAATATGGTTGATAGTGTTTAAATATGGTCGATAGTGTTTGAATGTGGTCGATAGTGTTTAAATGTGGTCGATAGTGTTTAAATATGGTTGATAGTGTTTAAATATGGTCTATAGTGTTTAATTGTGGGCGATAGTGTTTAAATGTGGTCGATAGTGTTTGAATGTGGTCGATAGTGTTTAAATATGGTTGATAGGGTTTAAATGTGGTCGATAGGGTTTAAATGTGGTCGATAGGGTTTGAATGTGGTCGATAGTGTTTAAATATGGTCGATAGTGTTTAAATGTGGTCGATAGTGTTTAAATATGGTCGATAGTTTAAATGTGGTCGATAGTGTTTGAATATGGTCGATAGGGTTTAAATGTGGTCGATAGGGTTTAAATGTGGTCGAGAGGGGTTTACATGTTTAAATGTGGTTGATAGGGTTTACATGTTTGAACAACCCTGTCTCGTCAAAATTACGTTCCCATAGAACTATTCGGCATTCTCAATTACGTTTGTCATAAAACGTATTTTGTCCGCGATTACGTTTTATTGAACGTATTGCAAATACGTTCGTCCTCAGCCTATTTTTTGCCATTCATTAACCTCTAGGATTATGTTTGGTTGAAACGTATCCCAGATAGGTTAAATGTCAACGTATAGCACATTATTGTCATTAAGGCATATCTTCCTTTCAGGGAACGTTTCATTTAACGTATTTTGTCTGAAAAATGTATCTTGGCCGTGAATACGTTTTATTGAACATATCGCAAATACGTTCGTTGTCAGCCTATTGTTTTGCCATTTATTAACCTCTAGGATTAGTATCCCAGATAGGTTAAATGTCAACGTATAGCACATTATTGTCATTAAGGCATATCTCCCTTTCAGGGAACGTTTCATTGAACGTATTTTGTCTGAAAAACGTATCTTGGCTGTGGATACGTGTTATTGAACATATCGCAAATACGTTCGTTGTCAACCTATTTTTTGCCATTCATTTACCTCTAGGATTATGTTTGGTTGAAACGCATTCCAAATATGTTAAATGTCAACGTATAGCACATTATTGTCATTAAGGCATATTTCCCTTTCGGGAAACGTTTAATTTAACGTTATTTTGTCCCTGATTACGTCTTATTGAACATATTGCAAATAGGTTCGTTCTCAACATTTTTGTTGTTATTTATTTAAGCTACCTCTTGGATTACAGGCTACATTTAATTGAAACGTATCCTTAATAGGCTACGTTACATTTCGATAACACATTATTGTCAGCATATAGGCATAGGTCTACCTCTCGGGGAAGCGTACGTTTGATTGTAATGTTAATAGTCCAGTTATATCAACATGTCACAAGAGGAGAAATTAACTGCTGACGGGGTAACTGTAGGAGCGGGGGTTGCTTTGTTGATTTCTTTATCTAGGGCTATAGCTGTGGTCAAAGCGGGAAGTGTGCGTTGTCTGGGCGGCTGCCTGAACTGAGCTGCAGGAAATTATGTTCACACGTTTCTTCATTCATTCAAGAAGGCTATACCGGTGAACGGTGACGTCAGACTCACGCCCACCTACAAACCAATCAATGTCCAGTATCTATGAAGGTATTATTGTAGCAAAAGTCTTTAGCACCTGTAACTGCAGAATTTGAATGCGTACACTAAAGTCACAGTAAATTTGAAGTCGTATATATTTATTTTGCATGTGTAAAGTCACAAATGTGTAACAGTACATTTGTAGTCGTAAAAAATATATAAATATTTTTTATACCATTGTAAACACAAAATAGGGTCTACGAGTACGCTAATCTGTGTTACAGGTGCACAAATCCTTTTGCTACAATTATTGCAGCGCAGTTGGTGCAAAACACATTCGCACACCCGTGTTTCATAATCTGAGAACATGCCCAAAAGGTGTAATTCGTAAACCCAAATTTGAACAAATGCATCAGAAGTTGCACATCTGTGAATGCTATGTTAATTCAGCATTTTAATGAGCGAGCACAAAACCATTTTACAACTGCTCGAATCTGCTCCTGCAAGTCTCAGCTGTGGGTTTTTTTGCAGGTTGTTTTGCAACACCCCTAGGTGGTAAATGTGTAGCAAAAGTATTCGTATCCGTAGATGACAGAGCGTCCGTGAGCGGGACAAAATAGTCCCGCCCATAATTTCCTAATCCAATGAAAATCGCCGGCAGGGATGCATTTCTCAAATTACACTGGGACCCACCCCGTGCCAGCCATGGAGCTATAAAGATCGCAGCATACTCAGCACGGGATACGTTTATTTCTGGAGAAGTGAAGAGGGCGTCCTACTGAACGGAGATGGGTATCCTACATTATGTTAAATGAAATGACTCAGTTCAAGTGAATTCCCCCCAAAGTATTTCATTAACATGCCGCAAATGTCCTTGAATGTATTTTAATGGTCGCCATAACATAAATTCAGAAATGTTAATGCAATACTTTGGGGAGAATTCCCTTGAACTAAGTCATTTCATTTTACATAGGCCTAATGTAAAATGACATAATGTAAAAGGACCCCTACATGTCCTTCATGATTGACGGCGACACAGACGTCTCTACCAAAGAGTGTGTGATCGTCTACAGCCGCATTTTGCGCAAAGGGAGACCAGTCAACATTTTAATTGTGTAATACTTTAAGCACAAAAAAAGTTTTATTTTGCTTAATGGTTTAGTTCGAAATGTTCAATTTCAGCTCAGTGAAGCACCTTATTTTTCTTTTTATTTATAATTGTGCTTCAAATAAAGAAATGCCTTTCTCTACACCTTAATCTTGTTTAAAAATCATTCACATTATATGAAAGTTATGAACAGAGATATAAAGGTGACCTCATGGCGTCTGGACCCCTGTGAAGTATTGATAAATGTAATGCATTCTTTAGCCCACCCACCCAAAATCACCACCAGCCGTCACTGTAATTTGAGAAATGCATCCCTGCCGGCGATTTTCATTGGATTAGGAAATTATGGGCGGGACTATTTTGTCCCGCTCACGGACGCTCTGTCATCTACGGATACGAATACTTTTGCTACACATTTACCACCTAGGGGTGTTGCAAAACAACCTGCAAAAAACCCCACAGCTGAGACTTGCAGGAGCAGATTCGAGCAGTTGTAAAATGGTTTTGTGCTCGCTCATTAAAATGCTGAATTAACATAGCGTTCACAGATGTGCAACTTCTGATGCATTTGTTCAAATTTGGGTTTACGAATGCACACCTTTTGGGCATGTTCTCAGATTATGAAACACGGGTGTGCGAATGTGTTTTGCACCAACTGCGCTGCAATAATTGTAGCAAAAGGATTTGTGCACCTGTAACACAGATTAGCGTACTCGTAGACCCTATTTTGTGTTTACAATGGTATAAAAAATATTTATATTTTTTTTACGACTACAAATGTACTGTTACACATTTGTGACTTTAGAGTACACATGCAAAATAAATATATACGACTTCAAATTTACTGTGACTTTAGTGTACGCATTCAAATTCTGCAGTTACAGGTGCTAAAGACTTTTGCTACAATAATACCTTCATAAGTATCAGCCTGTCCTCTCGGAAAATACGACCACGTTGGTTTGTTCCGCCACAGATTACGACCCATTGGAATTTATCCAAAACGAGCGAACGAGGCCCTCTACATGTGCGGGCAACCCTTTCTCATCAAAATTACGTTCCCAGAGAACTATTCGGCATTCTCAATTACGTTTGTCTAAAAAACGTATTTTGTCCGTGATTACGTTTTCTTGAACATATTGTAATGACCTCGCAGGTGACATAACGATGTCGAGTCATTAGTAATTGAAGGAACTTTTAATGGACCAAAACCAGGTCACTGAAACCCGTAACCAACGGCAGAAATCCCACCCAAAACAAACCCCGGTTACCCCGGCAACCCCCAACACGGTCTCACTCATGTGCAGGCCCCCACCCTCGTGTTCTTCCAAGGCCCTCCCCCAGCTAACCTAATGATTCGCCCTCACACTGATTGACAAGAAGAACATTACAATACATGCACACAGAACAACTGGCATAACGGACAACGAAATACAATGCAACACATAACACAAAAACAATTTAATTGTCCCAGGGTCGCTACAATATCGTAAATACGAATTCGTTCTCAGCCTATTTTTGCCATTTATTTACCGTGTTACTATGGCAGAATAAAGAATAAATTCATGCATTATCATTCAACTTGAACATGTGTTTTTACAGTATAGAGTGGTGGAGAGGGATGACGTATGTTGGCAAACCCGGAAGTGAGCGTCGCCCTCGGTTCCCTTGACAAAAAGCCAACGGGTTTTCCATTGGATTTTGGATTATTGCAGAAAAATCCTCAACTCCTCAAAAACGGAAAATAAATAAATCAATAAAAATAACCGTGCTCCAAAGAACGAAGTGTAAACCAATGCATTCTGAATGGGAGTGTTTCTCCGATTTTTCCATGCTACACAACGAAATGTAAACCCATGCAAATAAAGACTTCATGGTCATAATAATAATTTAAATATCATTAATCTACTACTGAGTGTGTAGGGAGGTATTCTATTTTTTTCAACGGGGCTGAATCCAGTCACTTGACCGTCATGGTTGCTATGGTGGTTGCTATCGACCGCCCCCTCTAATAACTCTAAAAACCATGCGGCAAAGGAGGTGCCGTCAATTGGGTTGTTTTTGCCGTAAACTAGGGTCCGATGGTTGAAAAATAGTTATTCCAAGGTATCCTTAAAAGGCAGCTTGGATGTGTTTATTTTCTGCAGTTTAGACTTCTTCTATAACTTTTTTTTGAAAGCAAAACACCAAGCTCATTGATTTAACGAGGGAGGGTTATTTGAAACAATTTATTCAATAAATATTTGTGAGAGGTCATTCCTTCTCCTGATTTTACTTCCTATTTATGTCTAGGGTAAACCCCTACTGTCCACAAGCATCCCCCCCCTCCCCATATGGATTTGGAGAATTGTTGCCACGTCCCAGTGGTGGAGGTATATATATGAAAGAGGGCATTCAATTATAGCCTACTACAATGATCAATTAGGAGGCCGAAGCCCTAAAGGAAGTGATGCAATAGGTGACTGAGTCGACAACATTTAAGTAAGCTGTATAGCGTCTCTTATATATCAAAGGGGGTCTCAAAGGACGCATACGATTCAACCTGTGGCTCCAGCACTACAGGAAATGACTCAGCAAGTGCTCCATCTCGTTGCAACTCACCCAGCGGCTCGCTTGCAAGATTTTGGCCTGAAGTTCTTCCCAGACCTACACCCTAGCCATCCAACATGCATATCTGAGAATCAGGCCTCTCTTTAATAATGACAAAAAGTTATGAGAGAAACACACATTAACTTTTTTTTTTTGTTATCTAATAAGCGGCGTGGTGCCGGCTCCTTTTGACCTTTTGACCCCCGACTTCAAAAACGTGGCCACAGGCCAGCTGTGTCTACACACCTTTAGCCACGAATGTACACCTCCATCCCACAAAAAATGGGGACTAGAAACTAACCTCTGTCTTATGTACATTTACTGTACTGTTGGAGGTCACGCCCCTTTGCCGACCTTTTCGAGATAGCTAGGGATGCTAAAATGTTTACACACATTTCCCGGGGCCCCGTGAACGACATATCCGAGATTTGGAGTTCTAGCCCTTAGAGAAAAAAAGTTTTCCCAAATGGAGTGTCATTTGGACAAAGCCCCTCAGAAGTGTAGCCTGCAAGACCTAATGGTTCAGAATGTGGTGGAAAAACAGTTTTTGAGATAGGAAGGTCCTACCGCCCTGAAATTGTAATACCTTATTCTAGGGCCTGACTGGGACCTCCACACCGAAACTTGGCCCGGTCGGACCCCGAGGGCAGGAAGGGGGGGCCTGCCCTCGGGGTCTGACCGGGCCAAGTTTCGGGCAGGAAGGGCCCCCCCTTCCTGCCCTCGGGGTCCGACCGTGCCAAGTTTCGGTGCGGAAGTCCCAGTTAGGCCCTAGAATAAGGTATTAAAATTTCAGGGCGGTAGGACCTTCATATCTCAAAAACTGTTTTTCCACCACATTCTGAACCATTAGGTCTTGCAGGCTACACTTCTGAGGGGCTTTGTCCAAATGACACTCCATTTGGGAAAACTTTTTTTCTCTAAGGGCTAGAACTCCAAATCTCGGATATGTCGTTCACGGGGCCCCGGGAAATGTGTGTAAACATTTTAGCATCCCTAGCTATCTGGAAAAGGCTGGAAAAGGGGCGTGACCTCCAACAGTACAGTCAATGTACATAAGACAGAGGTTAGTTTCTAGGCCCCATTTTTTGCGGGATGGAGGTGTACATTTGTGGCTTAATGTGTGTAGACAGCGCTGACCTGTGGCCACCTCTTTGAAGTCTGGGGTCAAAAGGAGCCGGCACCATGAGATAACAAAAAGTGAATCTGTATTTCTCTCATTACATTTTGTCATTATTGAAGAGAGGCCTGATTCTCAGATATGCATATTGGACTGTTAGGGTATAGGTCTGGGAAGAACTTCAGGCCAAAATCTTGCAAGCGAGCCGCTGGGTGCAGGTGCAACGAGATGGAGCACTTGCTGAGCCTGGACTTTCATAATCTTCGCTCTGTGAATGTAAAGGATGTTTGGTCGGATGTTACGACGAAGAATCATAATGTGAATGGGAATATTCTATAAATCTCTTGATATCATCTTTCGTCTCAACATTTCTGCTGCAGCCACTTAAAGTCTCACTCCGAGAACCTTCAAATATGAATCAATCCATTAGAAGTATGAAAATATCTTCCCGGTGGTGCAACAGAGCAAACAAGGTGTCCTTTGACATCTACGTTTCGAGACGATTGCAACAGTGCCACACATGATCATATTTGAATATGTTTCGGGGTAGTAATTAGCTGTCGATTTTGGAGGCCTTTATCAATAATGACCAGCTATAGATTTGCTTCCCGATGGAGATTTTTGACAAATTACATGTTAATTAGCATCTACACGTTAAGCTGAGTCCAATGAGATCAAGCTCGGCCTCTTGCTACACCGAGATCATGTCCTAGACCTAGGTGTACCATGTAAAATACATGTTACCATTAGCTAGAGTGTCGTTCTTGGTGTCATTGGACTCAGCTCAACGTGTAGATGCTAAATAACATGTCATTTGTGACTAATCTTTATCGGGAAGCAAATCAATAGCCGCTCAGTATTGATTAAGGCCTCCAATTTCGACAGCTGATTACTACCATTAAACATGTTCGAATATGCTCATGTGTGGCACCGTTGCAATCGCCTGGAAGCGTAGATGTTGAAGGACACCTTGTTCGTCCTCTTACGCCACCGTGAAGATATTTACATGCTTCTGATTGACTAATGAATTGATTCAGCTATTCCCCCAGAAGTCTGGGGTCAAAAGGTCAAAAGGAGACGGCACCACGCCGGGGTGGATCCAGATCTCGGGCAACAGCGCAGGGTTGCCAGGTCCTGCAAAAAACGTGCCCCCCACATACCGTTCAAAATCCACCCAAAATGTCCTAGAAGCATCCCAAATAAAAAATGATATTATTGGCCATTTTGGCCAACGTTTTGAAAGTAATACTATTTGAGGGAATATTTTTTTGTTGTTGTTTTAGCAGCGAAATGCACCATGTGCGTGTGTGCGTGTGTGTGTGTGTGTGTGTGTGTGTGTGTGTGTGTGTGTGTGTGTGTGTGTGTGTGTGTGTGTGTGTCTGTGTGTCTGTACGTGCGTGTGTGTGCTTGTGTGTGCTTGTGTGTGTGTGTGTCTGTGCGTGTGCGTGCGTGTGTGTGTGTGTGTGTATAACACGCTATTTTATGTTGAAATGCGACGTAATCCAGTGTTCACGAAACGTACACTGTCAACGTAGGTATGCTTTTGGCGACTGGGCAGATATACGTGTTTCTAACAAGATGATATCATTAAAAGTTACAAAAAGTAACAGTTTAATAACACAAACGCAGGAAGCACGTGAGCTGCTAGTTTAGCGAAAGCAACCTGACGTCGTTGAAACATGCGAGCGAGCCGATCAAATCCTAATAACTATAAAACTAAAGATCAGACACAATCACTGACTGAAGATTATGCAAGTAAAAAGTATATTTCTCGCTAGAAATGTTATTAGAAACACGTTTAACGGTGAATCGGTCCTAAAATATTGCATTTCCCATTCAGATAATAAAGATTAATAAAGATCATACACATTCACTGACTGAAGATTATGTAAGGAAAATGTACATTTCTCGCTAGAAATGTCATTAGAAACGCGTTTAATGGTGTATCTGTCCTAAAATATTGCATTTCCAATTCAGATAATAAAGATGAATATGAGCTACGCCGTGTTCCGGAGCCGCGGGGGATTCTGGGAATTGGGGTTCTCAGTTGACAAATGGGGCTTTTGTTAACTTGTTTTGTTGTTAGGATTAAGTGGGGTTTATGGGTTCGGGATGTTGTGTGGTTGCGTGTTGTTCTATTAACATTGTTCGTGTGTTCATTATTGTCGACACCGTCACCGAGAGTGACGTGACCATCGTTTCGTGCAGCTGTTCCGTGTTGAAGTCTCGTTCAATAAAAACCAACTCTCGTTGTCGACCGTTCAATAAAAACCAACTCTCGTTGTCGAGCGTGCCCCCCCCCTACAAACGTGCCTCCCCCCCCCCTCAACAAACATGTCTCCCCCCCCCCCCCCTCCCCGGTCAACAACAGTCTCCCCCCCCCCCCCCCTAAACAATCGTGTCCACAATTTGCCGCGAAAGCCGTGAAACCCAAACCCCGAAACCCGCCTCCACAGCGGCACACGTGGATACTGTAGGTATAACACGCTATTTTTTACGTTGAAATGCTACGTATCCTAGTCAAAATCACCAACGACCTCCTCCTTGCAGCCGACTCTGGTTTACTCACCATTCTCATCCTCCTCGATCTCAGCGCAGCATTCGACACCATCTCCCACCCTCTGCTCCTGGACCGCCTAGCTGGTATTGGGATCACTGGTGCTGCACTCTCCTGGTTTACATCCTACCTCACCGGCCGTCAACAATTTGTTCAACTAAGCAACCACAAGTCCGGGTGTTCAGGTGTCTCACTGGGTGTCCCCCAGGGGTCAGTCTTGGGTCCACTCCTCTTCACCACTTACCTCCTCCCGCTGGGCACACTCCTCCGTCACCATGGGGTCCATTTTCACTGCTACGCTGACGACACACAGGTCTACATCTCCACCAAACCCACCGCTGCCATCCCCCCCACTTCCCTCATCACGTGCCTGGAAGAGATCCGGAGCTGGTTGAGCAGGAACTTCCTGAAACTCAATGGAAACAAGACCGAGGCCCTGCTCATCGGATCCAAATCCACCCTCACTAAATCACAACACACCCCAGCTCCACTCATAATTATCGATGGATTCCCAGTACCCTTCTCCTCCAAAGTCAAGAGCCTCGGCGTCATCCTGGACAACACCCTCTCATTCGCACCCCATATTCACAACATCACCCGGACTGCATTCTTCCACCTCCGCAACATTGCCAGACTCCGCCCATCACTGACCCAATCCAGCACTGAAATCCTAGTTCACTCATTTGTCACATCACGCATAGACTACTGCAACGCCCTCCTCACCGGACTCCCCACCAAACTCATCAACAGACTGCAGATCATTCAGAACTCAGCCGCCCGGATCATCACCCACACCAAATCATCTGACCACATCACCCCTGTCCTCATTCAACTTCACTGGCTCCCAGTACACTACCGCATCCAATACAAAACCCTACTCCTCACCTACAAAGCTCTCCACAACCTAGCCCCCAGTTATCTCTGCGACCTCCTCCAAGAATACACTCCCTCCCGCTCCCTCCGCTCAACCTCTGCTGGACTACTATGTATCCCCACATCACGACTCACTTCAATGGGTGCCCGGTCATTCAGCTGTTCAGCACCCAGGCTCTGGAACTCCCTCCCCCCACACATAAAACAGTCAGACACCATTACAACCTTCAAGTCACAACTCAAAACTCACCTGTTCAAACTCGCACACAACGTCTAACTGATCACTGTTTTGATTGTTTTTTAGTTTTGTCCTGTTTTTGTTTTATTTATTTCTTATTGCTTATGTTTATTTATTTATTTATTTATCTTTTTCCACAATGCCTTGTTTTTTTAAAAAAAATTGTATGATGACTATATGCTCTGTAAGGTGACCTTGGGTGTTTTGAAAGGCGCCTCTAAATTAAATGTATTATTATTATTATTATTATTATCCAGTGTTCATGGAAACGTACACCGTGGTTGTATTTTCTTGGCGACTGGGTTGGTCCTTTGAGACCCCCTTTGATATATAAGAGACGTGTGCATGTATTCTGTGTGCATGTATTGTAATGTTCTTCTTGTCAATCAGTGTGGGGGCGAATCATTAGGTCAGCTGGGGGAGGGCCTTGGAAGAACACGAGGGTGGGGGCCTGCACGTGAGTGAGACCGTGTTGGGGGTTGCCGGGGTAACCGGGGTTTGTTTTGGGTGGGATTTCTGCCGTTGGTTACGGGTTTCAGTGACCTGGTTTTGGTCCATTAAAAGTTCCTTCAATTACTAATGACTCGACATCGTTATGTCACCGGCGAGGTCATTACAATATGTTCAATAAAACGTAATCACGGACAAAATACGTAGACAAACGTAATTGAGAATGCCGAATAGTTCTCTGGGAACGTAATTTTGATGAGAAAGGGTTGCCCGCACATGTAGAGGGCCTCGTTCGCTCGTTTTGGATAAATTCCAATGGGTCGTAATCTGTGGCGGAACAAACCACCTACGTGGTCGTATTTTCCGAGAGGACAGGCTGATACTGGACATTGATTGGTTTGTAGGTGGGCGTGAGTCTGACGTCACCGTTCACCGGTATAGCCTTCTTGAATGAATGAAGAAACGTGTGAACATAATTTCCTGCAGCTCAGTTCAGGCAGCCGCCCAGACAACGCACACTTCCCGCTTTGACCACAGCTATAGCCCTAGATAAAGAAATCAACAAAGCAACCCCCGCTCCTACAGTTACCCCGTCAGCAGCTCATTTCTCCTCTTGTGACATGTTGATATAACGTTGGACTATTAACATTACAATCAAACGTACGCTTCCCCGAGAGGTAGACCTATGCCTATATGCTGACAATAATGTGTTATCGAAATTTAACGTAGCCTATTAAGGATACGTTTCAATTAAATGTAGCCTGTAATCCAAGAGGTAGCTTAAATAAATAACAACAAAAATGTTGAGAACGAACCTATTTGCAATATGTTCAATAAGACGTAATCAGGGACAAAATAACGTTAAATTAAACGTTTCCCGAAAGGGAAATATGCCTTAATGACAATAATGTGCTATACGTTGACATTTAACATATTTGGAATACGTTTCAACCAAACATAATCCTAGAGGTAAATTAATGGCAAAAAATAGGTTGACAACGAACGTATTTGCGATATGTTCAATAACACGTATCCACAGCCAAGATACGTTTTTCAGACAAAATACGTTAAATGAAACGTTCCCTGAAAGGGAGATATGCCTTAATGACAATAATGTGCTATACGTTGACATTTAACCTATCTGGGATACGTTTCAACCAAACATAATCCTAGAGGTTAATAAATGGCAAAAAATAGGCTGAGGACGAACGTATTTGCAATACGTTCAATAAAACGTAATCGCGGACAAAATACGTTTTATGACAAACGTAATTGAGAATGCCGAATAGTTCTCTGGGAACGTAATTTTGACGAGACAGGGTTGGTTTAAATGTGGTCGATAGTGTTTAAATATGGTCGCTAGTGTTTACTTGTGGTCGATAGTGTTTAAATGTGGTCGATAGTGTTTAAATGTGGTCGATAGGGTTTACATGTTTAAATGTGGTCGATAGTGTTTATCTATGGTCGATAGGGTTTACATGTGGTCGATAGGGTTTACATGTGGTCCATAGTGTTTAAATGTGTTCCATAGTGTTTAAATGTGGGCGATAGTGTTTAAATGTGGGCGTTAGTGTTTAAATGTGGTCGATAGGGTTTACGTGTGGTCCATAGTGTTTAAATGTGGGTGATAGTGTTTAAATGTGGGCGATAGTGTTTACATGTGGTCGATAGGGTTTACATGTGGTCCATAGTGTTTAAATATGGTCCATAGTGTTTAAATGTGGTCGATAGTGTTTACATGTGGTCGATATTGTTTAAATGTGATCGATAGTGTTTAAATATGGTCGATAGTGTTTAAATGTTCTTTTCCCTCACTCTCCACCTCATCCCTAACTCTCCACCTCAAGCTGGTGTGTAGTGAGCGTTCTGGCACCGATTGGCTGCCGTGCATCACCCAAGTGGGTGCTACATATTGGTGGTGGTTAGTGAGGATCCCCCCTTCACTTTAGGCGTCTTTGAGTGTTATTAATTATTATTATTCTTCATGTTTAACCTCTGTTTTCCTTTTATTGTCTTTTGAATGATGACTATATGCTCTGTAAGGTGACCTTGGGTGTCTTGAAAGGCGCCTCTAAATTAAATGTATTATTATTATTATTATTATTATTATTATTATTAATTACAACAGACAACTAAAGCTGGAGGTCTTTATTTCAAGTACAAATAAACTCAAGAGCTACCTGAACCAATATTTAACTTTTTTAGGAAAATTAAAATAAATAGTAACAATATACTACTAGGTACAACAAGGCAACTAACTAAAATAATGAATGCAATGCACATATTGTCAGGGAGGGCAGCCGACTGAGGTCTAAGGACATGGAAGGCTCCTAGGATGTCCAGCTCCTGGAACCTCCTTTTCAGTTCTGTCTCCAGGCCAGTAATGTAGGGTTGGATGACCTACAATGAACAGATCAGCACATTTTCTCCACCAGGAACAGAAGGATCAAAATTACTTTCCCTACTCTTATTTTTTTTAAGTTAAACTCTACACTACTCTGTTTCCACCTCACCTGTTGTTTCAGCAACATTTTGTCTGCTGTCCTCCTGGCCTATATTAATCAGTATCTCTCCTGAACAGCCCGGCCCCTGAGAAGCACTGGGTTGTTCAGCACTGTTTGATGCCTAGGAACATTCAAAATAAATGTATATATTATAATTAATTATATATTTAATAAACATTTACTAACATCCATTCAACAGACTAACAGACTGTTCAACTTAATTTCAGACTAAGCTAACTACCTCCTGAAGCTGCTCCGCGTCGTCAGGACGAGGCCTTTTTTGGTGCAGAATTTTTTTTCAATACTCATCTGGATTAAAGCAACAAACATTCAGAGTCAGGATAAAATAATATTAAGAATAGAATGTAATAAATGTTTTCTATTCTTTTTGATATGGGCACCGTATAGGCCTATCTAAACTATAACCACATTTCATCTTAATCGCAGTGTTCGCTGCGTTACCACAACCCAGTCGCCAAGAAAAAACGTTGACGGTGTACGTTTCCATGAACACTGGAGACGTACTATTACAACGTAAAAACAGCGTGTTATACCTACATTATCCACGCGTGCCGCTGTGGAGGCGGGTTTCGGGGTTTGGGTTTCACGGCTTTCGCGGCAAATTGTGGACACGATTGTTTAGGGGGGTGGGGAGGTAGACTGTTGTTGACCGGGGAGGGGGGGGGGGAGACACGTTTGTTGAGGGGACGACGACGACACGATTGTAGGGGGGGGGGGGGGGGAACACGTTAGTTGAAGGGGGACGACGACGACGACACGTTTGTTGAGGGGGGGGGAGACACGTTTGTAGGGGGGGGGGGCACGCTCGACAACGAGAGTTGGTTTTTATTGAATGCTCGACAACGAGAGTTGGTTTTTATTGAACGAGACTTCAACACGGAACAGCTGCACGAAACGATGGTCACGTCACTCTCGGTGACGGTGTCGACAACAATGAACACACGAACAATGTTAATAGAACAACACACAACCACATAACATCCCGAACCCATCAACCCCACTTAATCCTAACAACAAAACAAGTTAACAAAAGCCCCATTTGTCAACTGACAACCCCAATTCCCAGAATCCCCCGCGGCTCCGGAACACGGCGTAGCTTATATTAGTCTTTATTATCCGAATGGGAAATGCAATATTTTAGGACAGATACACCATTAAACGCGTTTCTAATGACATTTCTAGCGAGAAATGTACATTTTCCTTACATAATCTTCAGTCAGTGAATGTGTATGATCTTTATTAATCTTTATTATCTGAATGGGAAATGCAATATTTTAGGACCGATTCACCGTTAAACGTGTTTCTAATAACATTTCTAGCGAGAAATATACTTTTTACTTGCATAATCTTCAGTCAGTGATTGTGTCTGATCTTTAGTTTTATAGTTATTAGGATTTGATCGGATCGCTCGCATGTTTCAACGTCAGGTTGTTAGGCTGCTTTCGCTAAACTAGCAGCTCACGTGCTTCCTGCGTTTGTGTTATTAAACTGTTACTTTATGTAACTTTTAATGATATCATCTTGTTAGAAACACGTATATCTGAGAGGCAACCCAGTCGCCAAAAGCATTCGTTGACAGTGTACGTTTCGTGAACACTGGATTACGTCGCATTTCAACATAAAATAGAGTGTAATACACACACACGCACGCACACACACACACACGCACACGCACGCACAGACACACACAGACACACACAGACACAGACACAGACACACACACACACACACACACACACACACACACACACACACACACACACACACACACACACACACACACACGCACACACGCACACGGTGCATTTCGCTGCTAAAACAACAACAACAAAATATTCCCTCAAATATTATTACTAAAGAACCGTTTTCCAAAGAACGAAATGTAAACCAATGCATTCTGAATGGGAGTGTTTCTCCGATTTTTCCATGCTACACAGAACGAAATGTAAACCCATGCAAATAAAGACTTCATGGTCATAATAATTTAAATATCATTAATCTCCGTGTGTTGGGTGGTATTCTATTTTTTTCAATGGGGCTGGTGCCATCTCCTTTTGACCTTTTGACCCCAGACTTCTGGGGGAATAGCTGAATCAATTCATTAGTCAATCAGAAGCATGTAAATATCTTCCCGGTGGCGTAGGAGAACGAACAAGGTGTCCTTCAACATCTACACTTCCAGGCGATTGCAACGGTGCCACACATGAGCATATTCGAACATGTTTAATGGTAGTAATTAGCTGTCGAAATTGGAGGCCTTAATCAATAATGAGCAGCTATTGATTTGCTTCCCGATAAAAAATTGTGACAAATGACATGTTATTTAGCATCTATACGTTGAGCTGAGTCCAATGACATCAAGCATGACACTCTAGCTAATGGTAACATGTATTTTACATGGTACACCTAGGTCTAGGACATGATCTCGGTGTAGCAAGAGGGCGAGCTTGATCTCATTGGACTCAGCTTAACGTGTAGATACTAATTAACATGTAATTTGTCAAAAATCTCCATCGGGAAGCAAATCTATAGCTGGTCATTATTGATAAAGGCCTCCAAAATCGACAGCTAATTACTACCCCGAAACATATTCAAATAGGATCATGTGTGGCACTGTTGCAATCGTCTCGAAACGTAGATGTCAAAGGACACCTTGTTTGCCCTGTTGCACGACCGGGAAGATATTTTCATACTTCTAATGGATTGATTCATATTTTAAGGTTCTTGGAATGAGACTTTAAAGCCCATGGTGCAGGTTAACCGGAAGTTTTGATTAATGGGTACATAAAGCACTCAAAATATGTATATAAAGTTAGAAATGTCTCCAAAATGGTGTTAAAGTCCAGTTTTTGTAGTTTTTGGTTAGTAACGGTTATTTTTTACGCAATTCGGCGATGACGTCACGTAAGGTAGACGCATACTAGAACTAGCATTATGGCGGACGGGGATGAGGAAGAGGTAGCAAGACCCACTGTCAACATTTATGATGGCCCACAGCCATATAATTTCGAACCGGTTAGGCGTATGAGGGGAAATGAGGAAATACCGAGAGCCGATGGCCGTCAAAGACAAATAAATGCATGGTCAGAGGAGAATGAGTGGAGAGTTGGTGAAGTGTCCTGGTGAGTTGCTACCATTTAGAAAAGCAGCAAGGAGCGCTGGAGCTAGTAGTCTATGAACAGCAGTGCATACAATAACTTTTTTTTTTTTACTGTCAGTGAATAGCATCGAATGAAAGTCAACGTTTTCTTTATATCTAGTGACAGTGATTATGTCATTGGCTCAGATAAGTACCCTAAACTTAGTCAGAAGATCCAGAAATAGAAGGCATATTATGCCTTCTATTTCTTCTAGATATGGGCTAGCTTGACAGTCCCACCTGTGAACCCCTAGTGTTTATTCTAAGCTTTTACCTTTCTCCGGTGAAAATGTTGTTTGCAAACGTAGCCGACGCCGAGTAGGCTGGTTATGTCTTCAGTGTGATTATTTTTGATAGTGCTAACTCGTTTTCCTCGTGATTGATTGTCATTGAAACTGTCAGGGTACCGCTTACCGGGAGAGAGCAGTAAGCGTGTCTGTGTCGCTGTGTTTGGCAGGTGTCTGTGTGGGCGGTGTCGTCCCATGGAAACTGTGGTGGAGAGCTTGTGTTGTAGAGAGGTGAGCGCGTTTTGGTCGCTGGTCGAGGAGCTCACCCCGCGGCCAGCAGATGTAACGTGCCTAACGCAGCATCCTGGATTTGAGGCATGCTGCCTGAATCCGTTTGTGCTAAAAATAGCATACACACACTTCAGGCAGGATCATGGTCCCCTTCAAGCCAGCACGCACGAGTATGTTCATGGTTTATGTTTACTTTACAAATCTTTTTACACTGAGTCATTTGAACCAACAGTTATAGGTGACAGGAGATGTGTTGCATACACAATAAACATGCATAAGAAACAGGCTTAAAATGACGTTTCCAACCTACTTACAGAGTTTTAAACTTAAGAATCTTTCCTACTTATCCCTAGGCAATACCGGTACACTGCGTACAGGCAAGCTATACGCTGGGCTTATGGCGTTTTAGGGAGGAGTATAAGGAAGCCTCTACCCTCTTGTGTGGTTTCAACCATCAGACAGCAATTCCAGAATGATGACCAGACCTATCAGGGCTTTCAATGGCCTTGTTTGGATGAAAATGAATAAAAATAATAGTTATGCTTATTCTGTTGTGATCATTCAATTGCCCTTAAAATGTTATAAAGTACACAGAACACATGCATTTTGGATAAAAAAAAGTTGATTGGCATTGCTTGTAATGGTTACTGAACAAAGACACAGGTTGGAATTAAATCTATATAAAAAAATGGTTAGGCACAAAACATACAAGGAACACTGATGAAGGGCTAGACCCGCAATGTTTAATTCTAATTCTAATTAATTCTGCAATAGTGTAGTCATACCCGAGGGTCAGTTGATGGTTCTCTTTCTCTCTCACACACACACACGCACACTATTTCATGCATGCATACATGCAGTGATACATGCAAAAGCACATCAAGCAGACACAGTGAGCCCAGACAACACCGCACACAGAGGTTGACAAGGCACAGGTAAAATGATTACCAAATTATTTTGAATTATATACAAAGAAATTTCATGCAAATAATAACAACTAAATCATTGGACTTGTCCGTGGAAAAAAATAATAATGTGAAATTAGGTTTTCTTGAAGCGTGACTGCCGGGCTAGGTAGAGGCTGATGGCCTCCTCCTTAGGAATCTGTTCGAAGGATTTGGCGATGGGGGCGGGTGCATCGGAGGACAAATTGGCGCCAACCTCTCGAAGAACCGCGGGTGAATTGGCGTAGCTCTCCCGAAGGGCCTTCATTAATGATGTTGCATAACCTGCAGACATAATAATAATAATAATATTAATAATAATAATAATATTACTTTATAAAGATCATTGTCACTGATCACTCGTGCGCCATCTCAAAATATGATAGAACTGCCTGACACTGCTTACCGTATGAGGCTGCCTCTTTGATGGGACGCACCACATGGGCACCTTTTCTGAAGCGCGGATACCGCACGCAGTACTTCTCCGTCCCGTCACTTCTCCGTGCTGTCTCGCGATTGGCATTGTGATTATAATGCAGCGCCGCTAAGAGAAGCCTACAAAATAACACATTTGAGAAAACCTTTGAAACTTGGTGTATGACAAAATACTACAATAGGCACGTTAATAGGTACTATTATTACTATAAAAGGCATAATAATTGGCAGTGTTATTCCATTGGATAGCACTGACCTGCTATACATCCCAAGGTATGAAAACCCAGTGTGCTTGGGCGCGAAGTGCAAGATGAGGGAGTAGTAAGCCTCAAGGGAGAAGGTCTGGTGCTGTGGAGACAGCTGACGAACATCTTTCAGCAAGGCAGCCCTCATCATTATGTTCTCCAACTTGACTGCTGCCAATGAGCCTGAAAAGACCAAGACAGGTAGGCAGGGAGGCAGACAGACACACAGACGGAAAACGTACAAATAGACATTAGACAGGAAGATGGATACAGACAGAATTCCTTTTTGAAATGGAAACACATGAAATTGTCCTGCATATGAATTATAGCAAACATAAACAGTAAACAGAATGTTATGAGATTGCCAGGGAATGAAAAAATAATTTCATCACAAAGGTCACATGTCAAAGCATCCAGACAATTACTCAAAGACAGCAACTAAAACAAAACTATGTAGAGCGTGCATAATACCAGTACTGTACCTGGGTCCAGCCACTCTTTGTTGCGCTGATCTTCGTCTAGAGGGCCATGGGCACAACTGGAGAAGGCAGGGGTGTCATGGTCATGGATGTCCTGGATGTGGTTCACTAAACTTCTCCATTTGGCCTCCATGACCGCTGGGTTGCCATCTGGGGTTGAGGCTGCAGTCCAATAGAGGTGATTCACTATAGCTGGCCTCCACAACTGTAGTTGGTCACACTCTTTGGATGCTGCATCCAATGCCTTCCCCAGACCTGTTTTAGAACAAATGGTATTAATTGATATGCACTAACAAAAACTGCTTCAAGGTTCCAACAATGGATACATACTTTTGGCAATGTGCCACACGTCAAAATAATGCTGTGTCCCTTCAGGGATCAGCTCCTCTCTCACCCATTTGGCAACCTAAGGAGAAAAAAAACACTAACATCCAGCTTCAGTGCAATTCAGATATTTACATTCTATACTGCATTTTTATTGTAAATACCTGGCGATGTCGGTCCGTGATCAGCGTTGCCAAATGCAGGTTGTTTCCCCTCAGCAGGCCAACACTGCGCTTGAGCCCTTCAAGCTCACACCATGAGCTGTTGGGGACCTCTGAGCTCTGCAACATGACATAACAGTGTAAGTGTAGAATGCTGGTGGTGTTGAAGGAGGCGTTAATGAACCGAAGCGTTGCTGGTCCAGGCATTATGATACACTACTCTAGTTAGGCAATACACAATAAAGCTCTATGCATGGTTGTAGTGGAAAGATGTTATATTAAGATACAATCCTTTTACCAAATTGCAGAGTTCATTTCTTTGTCTAATAACATCAGGTTTACCTGAACAAGCTGAACATCCACCACCTTGTTCACTCTGTCCTCTATCAGAGAGTATGACCCATACTTTGCGCAGTGCCCAGGAGAATCTGACCTGGAATTAATTACAATTTATGTTTCAAGTTTTTAAAACCATGGTCTGTAAAGACAATCCACCATGTCAACTGCAAATGCCAACTAAAGCCACCCTACATGATAACAAAATCAAAACGTGGAACTGGTCTAGCTCTCACACTGGTTTACCTGCAGTCACCAGCAAGAACTAGCCCGCCATCCATTGCCCGTAGGTCACTAAAATTCTTGGCTTGATCATTCTGCCAGGCCTGAACGATTACAGGGATTGTGTAGCGGCGCTGATGGCGAAAGAAACTGCTGGCACTGATGCACTGCAGGCCAAACAGGGTCAACATTCTTAGTGTCTGTGTGGCCAAACATCCAGTAAAATGAATGGCCCCACTTAACAGGAGGTTGCAGGTTGGCATGTTCCTGTGGAGCATTGGCTGGTTTTGCCAGAAACGGTGGTAGCCACATGATGCACAGACCTAGATATGTAATAAAATAAAATAAAACATTGTAATCAACAGTATATCAGGATTCAATATAGAGTAAGTACTGTACATTACTGGTCAAAGGTTTCATATTTTCAATGAAACACACATGACCAATACAGTATAACACTCAAATATGATGGCATCACAAACCAGCAGACTTAAGCCAGCCTGGTACATACATTGTAAATTAACTGGCAAGACAGTCAGAGCTATCAGATTGTAATTAGATATTCAGATTTTCTAATCAGATGGCCACGTAAACAAAACTGCATAAACAAAACTGTACCTGCTTGATCTTAACAAAAGTTCCTTCCTGCTGCACAATGCTACTATCCGACCTCTCACAACAGGCCGGACAGATGGCAAAAAGGCTCCCATCAGCTCCTCTTGGCAAACAATGAATTTGTCAATGCAACTACAACAACAAAAAATGAGGGGGAGGGGGGCAGTGTCATTCAAACTAACAAAGCATTGAGCATTCAATATGGTCTATGTTGGTTTTCGATTATCTCACTTGTGGTGGGGGTCACACGTGTAAGGTGGCTCCTCATCAAACAATTCCTCCTCATCCATCGGCTCTTCGGGCACCCACGACAAGTCACTGATGACAGTGGCATTATCATCATCATCGTCGTCAACTGTCTGTTCAGGACTAGCGAGGGGAGTGGAGGTTTGTGGGCTGATTGAAGTCTGTGTGCCCACGCTAACCATCTTGGGCTTCAGGTTAACCTGCACAGCTGTGGCAGAGGCAGTAAACATACCCAAACATATGACAATCATGGCAAATCTAAGCGGCTATGTTTTGGTGTAGGCTATGTATTCATTTCATCAATGTGTATGGAAATGTCCTACTTGCAATGTTTTAGACATAATATCTACCCCTTAAAATACCAAAGATTTACCGTGAGACCATCGGGGGGGCTTCAAATAACATTGTGTCCCAGCGTCAGAAGTGGAGGAGGGCAAGGGCTGATCCCCAGTATCGACACTCTCCACAGTGTCTACACTGGCCACGGTCTCCTGCTGTGAGGCGTCTGTCAACATCTTGCGAAAACAAATATAAAAAAGTATATTAGTATAAAGTATAGTATATATAAGTATATAAAAAAGAAATCACGGTCACGGTCAAATACAGTATATGTGAAAGAGAACCGTAGCAGTCTAGCACTAACACAAAACGCAAACACACTGTTGTGAAAGCCGCTTGATGATGACGATCACTGATCCAAACACTAGCCATGAAGCTTTCATGACGATATGGACATTTACTTCAGGGCAATTTTGTTTTGGCTCATATTCGTGAATCACGAAATATGCTCTTCTAATGTCAGACTGATCATGCTTGTAGAGGAGGCTGTGTCAAAGGGAACACGGTATGCAAAATACACAGAGCTAGCTAACGCGCAGCTTGTAATTAGCAGCTATAGCATGATGCTTACCGTGGCAATCTCTCGCTTGCGGCAGACGGTGTCTCTCGACCTCGGGACAGGGCAGGCAGAGTGGTTTGCATGCACAGACGGCACGGCGGTAGGAATTAACTTCGCCGTCCTCTTACTCTTTAAACCAAGTGAGACCATCTTGGCATCCCCTGAGTGGTAATCCCCCTCCTTGAAATGCGCGCTGCATATTCTGGAGTACGCGGTAACAGAGCTAGCTGAAAAATCTGCCCGCCTAAACTTGACAAATTGCACCCAGCTTCGGAGAATCCCTTTGTCCTTGGGGAAGCAATGGACCCTATGTCCACTTTTGCTGGAGTTGTTGCACCCGCCACAAATACAGTAGAAAACCATGTTATCTACTTATATATCTACTCTCTCTCTCTATCTCTCTATATATATATATGTTATGCTATGCTATCCCTCACTATCTATCTATGTTATGTTATGCTATGCTATCCCTCACTATCTATCGATGTTATGCTATTCTATCTATCTATCTATCTATCTATCTATCTATCTATCTATCTATCTATCTATCTATCTATCTATCTATCTATCTATCTATCTATCTATCTATCTATCTATCTATCTATCTATCTATCTATCTATCTATCTATCTATCGATGTTATGCTATTCTATCTATCTATCTATCTATCTATCTATCTATATATATATATATATATATAGGCTATCTCTATTAATGTATTTACTTATATAATCTGACACTGTCACTCTCTCACTAGCGGCTTCGGCTGTCGTCCAAAAGCGGAGTACCTTACGTGACGTCATGCAATGCATTGTGGGAGAAATAAGAATCATCGCTAACCTGTGGCTAATAACCACTAATATATCACCTACTTTTCCTAATATTTATATTTTGTGATACCCTACAACATCAAATACAATGGATAATTGTTTAAATGTTTATTACCAACTAGAAAATTGCCAGAAAAGAAGAAAATAGAAACCTGCACCATGCCCTTTAAGCGGCTGCAGCAGAAGTGTTGAGACGAAAGATGATATCAAGACATTAATAGAATATTCCCATTCACATTATGATTCTTCGTCATAACATCCGACCAAACATCCTTTACATTCACCGAGCGAAGATTATGAAAGTCCAGGCCCCCCCTTCCTGCACTCGGGGTCCGACCGGGCCAAGTTTCGGTGCGGGGGTCCCAGTTAGGCCCTAGAATATGGTATTCAAATTTCAGGGCGGTAGGACCTTCCTATCTCAAAAACTGTTTTTCCACCACATTCTGAACCATTAGGTCTCGCAGCAACACTTCTGAAGGGGCTTTGTCCAAATGACAGTCCATTTGGGAAAACTTTTTTTCTCTATGGGCTAGAACTACAAATCTTGGATATGTCGTTCTCGGGGCCCCGGGAAATGTGTGTAAACATTTTAGCATCCCTAGCTATCTCGAAAAGGCCGGAAAAGGGGCGTGACCTCCAACAGTACAGTCAATGTACATAAGACAGAGGTTAGTTTCTAGGCCCCATTTTTTGAGGGATGGAGGTGTACATTTGTGGCTTAATGTGTGTAGACACAGCTGGCCTGTGGCCACGTCTTTGAAGTCTGGGGTCAAAAGGTCAAAAGGAGCCGGCACCACGCCGCTTATGAGATAACAAAAAGTGAATCTGTATTTCTCTCATAACATTTTGTCATTATTGAAGAGAGGCCTGATTCTCAGATATGCATGTTGGACTGTTAGGGTATAGGTCTGGGAAGAACTTCAGGCCAAAATCTTGCAAGCGAGCCGCTGGGTGCAGGTGCAACGAGATGGAGCACTTGCTGTGTCATTTCCTGTAGGGCTGGAGCCACAGGTTGAAGCGTATGCGTCCTTTGAAACCCCCTTTGATATATAAGAGACCCCAAGGTACAGTTTACTTAAATGTTCTCGCCTCAGTCACCTATTGCATCACTTCCTTTAGGGCTTCAGCCTCCTAATTGATCATTGTAGTATAATTGAATGCCCTCTTTCATATTATATGATACTTCCACCACTGGGACGTGGCAACAACTCTCCAAATCCATATGGGGGGGGGGGGGGGATGCTTTTGGACAGTAGGGGTGTACACTAGACATAAATAGGAAGCAAACTCAGGAGAAGGAATGACCTCTCACAAATATTTATTGAATAAATTGTTTCAAATAACCCTGCCTCGTTAAATCAATGAACTTGGTGTTTTGCTTTCAAAAATAGGCTATAGAAGAAGTCTAAACTGCAGAAAATAAAAACATCCAAGCTGCCTTTTAAGGATACCTCGGAATATCTGTCTATTTTTTAACCGTCGGACCCCAGTTTACGACAAAAACAACACAATTTACGGCAGCTCCTTTGCCGCGTGGTTTTTAGAGCCATGTAAGGATTAGAGGGGGCGGTCGATAGCAACCACCATAGCAGCATGACGGTCAAGTGACTGAATGCAGCCCCGTTGAAAAAAGCATAACTCCTTTCGTTGTCGAGCGTGCCCCCCCCCCCCTACAAACGTGTCTCCCCCCCCCTCAACAAACGTGTCGTCGTTACACGGAGATTAATGATATTTAAATTATTATGACCATGAAGTCTTTATTTGCATGGGTTTACATTTCGTTCTGTGTAGCATGGAAAAATCGGAGAAACACTCCCATTCAGAATGCATTGGTTTACATTTCGTTCTTTGGAAAACGGTTCTTTAGTAATAATATTTGAGGGAATATTTTGTTGTTGTTGTTTTAGCAGCGAAATGCACCGTGTGCGTGTGTGTGTGTGTGTGTGTGTGTGTGTGTCTGTGCGTGCATGCGTGCGTGCGTGTGCGTGTGTGTGTGTGTGTGTGTGTGTGTGTGTGTGTGTGTGTGTGTGTGTGTGTGTGTGTGTGTGTGTGTGTGTGTGTGTGTGTGCGTGTGTGTGTATAACACACTATTTTATGTTGAAATGCGACGTAATCCAGTGTTCACGAAACGTACACTGTCAACGAATGCTTTTGGCGACTGGGTTGCCTCTCAGATATACGTGTTTCTAAGATGATATCATTAAAAGTTGCATAAAGTAACAGTTTAATAACACAAACGCAGGAAGCACGTGAGCTGCTAGTTTAGCGAAAGCAGCCTAACAACCTGACGTTGAAACATGCGAGCGATCCGATCAAATCCTAATAACTATAAAACTAAAGATCAGACACAATCACTGACTGAAGATTATGCAAGTAAAAAGTATATTTCTCGCTAGAAATGTTATTAGAAACACGTTTAACGGTGAATCGGTCCTAAAATATTGCATTTCCCATTCAGATAATAAAGATTAATAAAGAACACATTCACTGACTGAAGATTATGTAAGGAAAATGTACATTTCTCGCTAGAAATGTCATTAGAAACGCGTTTAATGGTGTATCTGTCCTAAAATATTGCATTTCCCATTCGGATAATAAAGATTAATATAAGCTACGCCGTGTTCCGGAGCCGCGGGGGATTCTGGGAATTGGGGTTGTCAGTTGACAAATGGGGCTTTTGTTAACTTGTTTTGTTGTTAGGATTAAGTGGGGTTGATGGGTTCGGGATGTTATGTGGTTGTGTGTTGTTCTATTAACATTGTTCGTGTGTTCATTGTTGTCGACACCGTCACCGAGAGTGACGTGACCATCGTTTCGTGCAGCTGTTCCGTGTTGAAGTCTCGTTCAATAAAAACCAACTCTCGTTGTCGAGCATTCAATAAAAACCAACTCTCGTTGTCGAGCGTGCCCCCCCCCCCCTACAAACGTGTCTCCCCCCCCCTCAACAAACGTGTCGTCGTCGTCGTCCCCCTTCAACTAACGTGTTCCCCCCCCCCCTACAATCGTGTCGTCGTCCCCCCCTCAACAAACGTGTCTCCCCCCCCCCCTCCCCGGTCAACAACAGTCTACCTCCCCCCCCCCCCTAAACAATCGTGTCCACAATTTGCCGCGAAAGCCGTGAAACCCAAACCCCGAAACCCGCCTCCACAGCGGCACGCGTGGATACTGTAGGTATAACACGCTGTTTTTACGTTGTAATAGTACGTCTCCAGTGTTCATGGAAACGTACACCGTCAACGTTTTTTCTTGGCGACTGGGTTGCAACCAACGACGTTGTCTATGATGACGGGTGCGGGATGTTCAATATCAATAACGTTGAGTTCATAAAGCTAATATTACCTTTTCTGAGTTAACAAAAAATTTGGGCAGGTGTGTTAGACCACAGTATATCATACTAACCTTTGGTAAACTGCAAATGTCGCAGACCATCTTCTCTGTGCCAAATATATTTTTCCATTGACCTCAAGCATCCGCATAGATGTGGAAGAACAGCTCAATTGTAATAGAAAAGTATCATATATATACGCCTCAATCGGTTCAGAATAGAATTCTATGCGGAATAGAATAGGTGGTGTAGTCCGCTATAAACACTTATTCCGATTAGTTTGGGGTTTAACTTGGAACAGCTGCAGTAGTTCGCAATTGGTCCACTCCGTCTGTACTTTAATGCACACCGAACTTTACCGCTGTCAAGGAAATTGGATTTATTGCCTGATTCACGTCTTTGATATTATCACTCCGTAGTAGTTACAGTAGTCCGGTAACTTATCAACCCCAGCGTGTCTGGTTGCTAAGCGACGGGTGACATCGGTGGGTTCATGTGTTAGCATCGTCGCTCCGTGTGTGTGTGTGTGTGTGTACGAGAATGACAGGGAGAACGAGTGCTATGCGGAGATGAATGGACGGAACGATTTTTAGATTTCCAAATCGCGTTATAAAAAAATAAAAAATCATTAAAAAAAAAAAAAAAGACAGAATCAATTCGTGGCGCTCGATGTTGATTCTGTGGCGCTGCGCCACACAATGGTCTATGTATGGGATAACTGTACTATCTATCTATCTATCTATCTATCTATCTATCTATCTATCTATCTATCTATCTATCTATCTATCTATATATATATATATATATATATATATATATATATATATATATATATATATATATATATATATATATATATATATATAAAGGCTATCTCTATCTATGTATTTACTTAAATAATCTGACACTGTCACTCTCTCACTAGCGGCTTCGGCTGTCGTCCAAAAGCAGAGTACCTTTTGTGAAGTCATGCAATGCATTGTGGGAGAAATAAGAATCATCGCTTACCTGTGGCTAATAACCACCAATATATCACCTACTTTTCCTTATATTTATTTTTTGTGATACCCTACAACATCAAATACAATGGATAATTGTTTAAATGTTTATTACCAACTAGAAAATTGCCAGAAAATAAAAAAATAAAAACCTGCACCATGCCCGAAAGATCATACACATTCACTGACTGAAGATTATTCAAGGAAAAAGTACATTTCACGCTAGAAATGTCATTAGAAACACGTTTAATGGTGATTCTGTCCTAAAATATTGCATTTCCCATTCAGGTAATAAAGATTAATAAAGATCATACACATTCACTAACTGGAGATTATGCAATGAAAAGGTATATTTCTCGCTAGAAATGTTATTAGAAACATGTTTAATGGTGTATCTGTCCTAAAATATTGGATTTCCCATTCAGATAATAAAAACAATTTCACCAAATGCTAGGAGAACATCTCGCCCCCTGTTGGTGCTATTCCTCCATTCATTTCGAATGGAGAAGAAAGCGTGTTCAGGGTCACGCTTTGGTCAGGCAAAGCTTGACCCTGAACACGCCTTGCGATGTGGACCAACGTATCTATTTCACGCCTTGGCGTGATACCGGGTTGGTGTGTGCGCGTGTGTCTGCAGCAGATTTGAGACAAAGAGTGGCAAAAGCCGTGATAAAAGAGATACAACGAAAAACAACCACCATAGAGGGGGACAAAGTGTCCCCAATAATCAGCCAACCGACTGATCAATACGGAGGAAACGGCAACACAGAGCTGATCGGAGGAGTACACTAGGCCTACATAAACCTTCAAACCGAGAAAAAACTAAGATAAGTAGACATACACATCTTTCAAAATAAGCTGCAAAAATGCTAAGATTACATTTCATTTCAAGGATTTAACAGCTGACGAGTTTCCAGATATATCTGAGGGAGAGGACAGCTACGACAAAGTTGGTTCGCACTGGAGAGAGGGAAGGAAGGTAGGTAGCAGGTGGAATCGAACTTGGTTCGCCTGTTAACACACTAGCTTCTTAATGCCAGCTCTTCACTCCAGCTCTTCACTCCCTCTCTCCCTCCAGGGAGAGAGGGAGGCAGAGAGGTTGAGAGGGAGGGGGGAGGGAGAGGGAGGGGGGAGGGAGAGAGAGAGAGGGAGGGAGAGAGAGAGGGTCGGAGAGAGAGAGAGTGAGAGAGAGGATTCGAGGGAGGGAGAGAGAGGAAAATAAAGTCAAAGCCTTTGGATTGTCTCTCCTCCCACTCCCCTCCCTCCGATTCTTATCAGCCTCTCTCATTCCTCCTTCTGCCCCAATACGTCTGTCTTAAAATAGCACCTTCATCTGGTCTCTATTTCTCTGTCCCCTCCCTCTCTTTCCATCCCACTCACTCTCTCACTCTCTCCCTCGTATCACCAGATGGAGAGGGGGCAGTGTGTGTGTGTGTGTGTGTGTGTGTGTGTGTGTGTGTGTGTGTGTGTGTGTGTGTGTGTGTGTGTGTGTGTGTGTGTGTGTGTGTGTGTGTGTGTGTGTGTGTGTGTGTCTGTCGTTTTAGTGGTTGGCTGGCTGGACATCAGTTTGCATCCCGGGCTCCGCTAACTAACCCTGCGTCTGGTAACAAGACGAGTAGTACAAATATAACCTAGAACCAGTACACATCCATCTGGGGCGTGGGTAATCTGATAAATCTAAGCCGACGGCACGTGCGCATCTTGAAACTAGATTATAATATAGAAAGAGAGGTAGCGGCGCCGTAGGAAGGTTAATAGTGAGGAGACACAGAGGGAGAGAGAACAAGGGAGGGTGTGTGTGTGTACCAAGAGAGAGGGAGCGAGACAGTGAAAGTGAAGAGCGAGCGAGCGAGAGAGAGAGAGAGGGAGAGAGCGACAGAGAGAGCGAGAAAGAGACAGAGAGCAAAAGCGTGAGAGCGAGAGAGCGAGAGAGAGATACAGAGAGCGGGCGAGAGAGAGAGAGAGAGAGAGAGAGAGAGAGAGAGAGAGAGAGAGAGAGAGAGAGAGAGCGCATCTAGTCCACACTCGGATTCATCCCCCTCATAGGTAGAAGCGCGATAGCAGAACACCGTGTTTTAACCATGGAAGGGACGAAACCAGCGCCTGAGTCCACCGCGGAGGAGAGCCAGGAAGAGGGCCAGGAGAGCAGAGGTAGGCCGCCTCACACCCCGGCAGGAGGACACACATTCGGGCCATTTTTTTTTATTGTTGTACCGCCTGGTTCTCACTCCGTGCCTGCTGAGCGCTTTAACCCCCTGTTAATGGCTTCTCCCTCAGACGCCAGGCGGATCCTCCAGTCGCGCGTCGCTATATTGTGTCGCGCCCTGGGCGCCACACACAATAGCGACGACAGCGCCCTATCACAAATAAATAAAGCGAGTGAACAAAGCACGATTTCCCGATTTGATAGCAATTGTTTCATTTTTACGTGCTGATCACATTCGTTGCCGGTCGACGCGCTCCGCCGCGCGGCTGACGCGCAGCGTGTGGGCGGACGGAGAATTAGAAGAGAGACCATTACGATCAGAGGTGATGGTTGAATCTATTTTATGGAGTATAATAATTCAAAACTTGTGTCCGCGGTTACCTTGATTAGCCTTCATTACTCCACGCCTCGTGCACGAGCCCACAGCGGGGAGCTGTGCGTTTAAGCGACCGACAAACGACGGCTTCCGACGACGACAAATGGTCGCTTCCATAATTTTAACGCTATTTCCTTTAGACCTGTAGCAGCATGTGTGTGTGTGTGTGTGTGTGTGTGTGTGTGTGTGTGTGTGTGTGTGTGTGTGTGTGTGTGTGTGTGTGTGTGTGTGTGTGTGTGTGTGTGTGTGTGTGTGTGTGTGTGTGTGTGTGTGTGTGTGTTAGACGAGGTGTTCAGCGATAAAGCAACCCAACCACACAACGGGTCTTGGAGGGCGTGTCTTTGTTCGTCCACCCGGGGGTCTGTCTGCACTCGGTTCGGTTTTGAGGTAGACCCAGCCGAGGGATCGGGGGACTGATGAAGACGTCTCTGCTCCGAGACCGGAGACAAAATAAAAGAGAACGGGGCGGGGTGTGTTCGGAGGGGGACATTTCTGTTGTGATTGGCTGATTGGTGGGGGACATCTCTGTTGTGATTGGACGATTGGATGACGCAGCCAATCACATCTCCGTTGTGATTGGCTGCGTGCCGTGTTTCAGAACGACCCCGTGTTGCAGCTGTCCAACCCGTCGAGGCTTTTTCTGATTTTATTGTCAGGAAACAGGGGATTTAGCGTTGGTCTGATAGCCGTGTCTCATTAGCACAATAGCTCCTTAGCCCCTCTTAGATATCGGCCTATTCAGATGGATAATATGTTTTAATTCCTAATTTACGTCATTATGTCATTTTTTACATTGATATATGATACGTTTAGAAAATGAGGATTGAACTGTGTGTGTGTGTGTGTGTGTGTGTGTGTGTGTGTGTGTGTGTGTGTGTGTGTGTGTGTGTGTGTGTGTGTGTGTGTGTGTGTGTGTGTGTGTGTGTGTGTGTGTGTGTGTGTGTGTGTGTGTGTGTGTGTGCGTGCGTGTGTGCGTGCGTGATACAGGTGAGCATCTGTGTGGCAGAATACGATGACTTAGGCGCTGATGAAAAAGAAAAAGATAACATCATCCCTCTTGCTTGTGTGCAGCCTCTGCCTCACCATGTAACAGCAATGCTAACAAATGATATGTAGGCCTACTATCGTTGTCTCCAGTGCTGCTGCTAGCTATTTTGGGGCCCTAAGCATAACTCCTCCAAAGATCATGGGGGGGAAGTTAAAGAGATTGGATTTGGGGATGGCCTATTTGTCAATGCAATCAGACGTAAGTATGTTGTGTGTGTGTGTGTGTGAATTGTGTGTGTGTGTGTGTGTGTGTGTGTGTGTGTGTGTGTGTGTGTGTGTGTGTGTGTGTGTGTGTGTGTGTGTGTGTGTGTGTGTGTGTGTGTGTGTGTGTGTGTGTGTTTGTGTGTGTGTGTGGGGGGGTGTAGTTGTTTCAGTTGGACATCTGGAATTTATACATAATCTTATAGCATCTGTTGACTTTCTTGAGATTTACAATTTGGGCGGGAAGGCCAGAGGCGGAGGCCGATAAGGAGCTTGGGCCGCTCACTGTGTCCCCATGTCATGTCTTCCTGCTGCGTTACAACCGCCCCCGACCAGTTCAAATCAGGCTCACACTGGCATTGGATGGCTCTTTGGATACAAACCTTCGATGTTTTGTATGGTCCAAATCTGATGATTGGAACTTAAGGTGCGTTTTGGTATTCGCTGCGAACCGACTCGGACCTTGGATGTGACCTCACACCCACACTTCAAGCGTTTTATTATGTTTCGGTCGTTGGAGAAAAACATGGACGCCACCCGGAAAGCTGAGATACGGACGTAGTAAGGTATTGCAGTAATACGAGTGATTGAAATTGCCATTTAAACCACCAAAGCAGTCCATCACAATATAACATTTCATACTTACAAGTCACACTGGGCGCAGCCATCTTTAATTCTGTCTCGGAATCCTTGCTCGGTCTCCTCTGAGTTCAACCGAGCAAGCAAGTTCGCCGTGCGTCCTCCGACCTCCGAGACGGATGGATAATAAAACGCACCATTTATCCAGCGTGCTGCTAGGTGGACACGCCCACAGGTGATGTCACTAAAACACTGGAAGCAACCGTTTTTTAAAAGGCTTGTTAACGGCTTTTCACACTCACACCTGTTGGCGTAATATCACACCCTTTAAAGTTGTTTAGATGTGGAGAAGATTTTAGGTCTCAGCTTAGCTTAGAGGCAGAGCGGGTTGGCTGGTAACTGGAAGGTTGCTAGTTAGATCCCGGCTCGTCCTAGCTGAGTGTTGAGGTGTCCCCAAGCAAGAACCCTCACCCTGACTGCTTCTGACGAGCTGGCTGTCGCCTTGCATGGTTGACTCTGTCGTCGGTGTGTGAATGTGTGCATGAATGGTTGTCCGTCGCTTTGGATAAAAGCTTCCGCAAAATCCTCTAAATGTTAATGTAATGGGTGCTTTCTCACCTGAGCCGGTTGGTCAGTCTCAATCGAACCCTGTTGCGTTTCCGCCCCCGATACCAGGGTCCGCTTGGCAAGTTCTCAAAGCTCATTTGAGCACTAGTGTGGACCAAACTAAACTAAATCCCAGTCTCGGCCCACTTCCAAGTGAACTCTGGTATGGTCCACTTCAGGTGTGAACGTGATCCATCGGTTCTCTTCTGCAGTATACTGGAAATAATGAACATGCAGCCAGGTAAAAGTTTAGAGGATGACTATACAAAGCAATAGCTTGTGGTCACTCACAAATACATTGTCTTTGTTCAGCGATTCAGCAACAGAATGGTGGAAATAGGGTTATTTTTTTATTTGTAGAAACACCTAAGCAAAATTTAAAAGAAGCTAGGACCGCAAGAGTTGTTGTTGCTCCAGTATTATTGTCTGCAACAAGGAAGCAATACGAGTTTCCCTCTGATGAGCTGTCCAATAGACTAGCGACCTGTTCGACAGCGAGATGTGTCTACATTTTTGGGATTGCTTCATAAAGTCCTGTGTGAACACGAACTGAACCAAATGAAAATGCAACACAGCATTATCGGGAGGGCTACGTTTCCCTGCGTGTTTTGTTTCTGCTGCAGCTATGTATTAAAGACCCCAGCTGAATTCATTCATAAATTATGCATCTGTGTTGCGCTAATTAGCAAAGATGAGCAGTCACTTTAGATTTCTAACACTGTTGCCATGACAATGGCTGTTCAGTGACAGGCAACGACGTAGAAGAAATATTCAACACAAAGCAACTGTCACTCTGCAAGCTAACAGCTAACTGTATATTCTTTTGTTTCATAGACAAAATAAAAGCAACAAAATATAACATGATGGCATGATAAATACAACGTTTACTAATGTCAGATTCATCATATGATCTCACATAATTAAATTGATTAAGCCTTTGACAAAAGAAACGTACGCTGAACAAAAACTTGTAAATGTCAATAACAATTTAGCATAGTCAATACAATAGCATACAAAGCATACAAAACATAGCACAATTTTGCATTATGCTTACTAGGCTAGCATAGCGGGAAATAGCGTTACGTAGCCAAAAGCATAGAATACCGTTTTCTTACCAAGGTAGAAAAGGACAGGGTTGTGTTAACACAAACAATATGTTGTCTCCCTGTTTACGGAGATGCTGTCTCTTTGTGGTGCACTCACAGCCACTCCTGATTACAATCTGGAAAATGAGCAGGCAAGGCAAGACCAACATTGTCTACAATCATACGGTTACCATAATGTCCATCACTCTCTCATTCAATCTATAACCCGGCAGTAGTTCCCAGCATCAACGCATGCCATGGCGATCTATCGTAACTCACAAACACGTCTGTCGGCTCATTAAAATATGATGCAGACATTTTCCCCTGGTGACATTCTGCGGTCTTTGAACCTTGTTTTGGGAAACACTTTCGGAAATCCTTTTTTTTTTTATAAATCCAGACTTGCTCCGAGACATCTGCCAAAAAATATCTTCTTACTAAGTCTGTGTGTGTGTGTGTGCACGTGCTCATGTGTAATAAACCGCTATGACTTTGGCTATTGCTCACGTTTAAAGGTACAGTGTGTAGAATTGAGTGGCGTCTGAAAAATTATTATTTTTAAATTAGTTTATAATCCCATGAAATTATGAATTGTTGTGTTTCCGTTCCTCAGCTATGTTTTGGTAACTACCTCAAAACGTCCCTGTTTTGAGGTAGTTTCCCTGTTCAATAACTAAAGGTAGGCTTTCACTCTTTTAGAGAAAGTTGGTATTCAAAACTAACTCATGGTATCAAAAGCATATCTTTATTCACGTACTGCAGTGCAAGTAAATCTTGGCTTGTAGCACCGACTGTGGTGAATGATCAACGCCTATAACCGATAACGATAATTAGAGTTCTCGAAATATAGTTCACCACTATGGATGCAAGAAGACTGTTTGTGGAAACAATAAATGCTGCTACCGTCACCAAGTCCTACAACTTATTGGGTGTCCATGGTAACTGACAAAGAAACCGGAGCGTGATTGGTTAAACAGATTAATTCACAGGCTATGGCCATAAAAATCGACCATGGTGCGATTACAATTAATGTCCCTTTGTGTTTAGTTCCACTCAGATCCATCAGTTGTAATTATAGTTTTATATTTACAGACAAAATAACTAAACACAAATCATAAATCGACCAAGGACCCTCATCACGTGACATCTGGCTACTTTATGTGGTCATAGACGATGACAACCTTTTGGAAGCACACAACACAGGCCGGGCCAGGCCCCCCTAGTCGCTTGAAAGGAATTTGTGAGGGGGTGGGGGGCAACATCACTGCTTGTGGCCCCCTCCATTTTACACACAGGTCCAGTGTGTAAAGAGGACCACTACATAAAATGTAGTGGTCCCAAGAGGACCACTACATAAAATGTCCATGAAAAGTTTAAAACCAGGCCATTTTACTAGGGATGCACCGAAATGAAAATTCAAAAAAAAAAACCGAAAACAAAAAAAAACCGAAACACCGAAAGAAATTATTATGACAATTATTAGTACCATTTAGGGTTGCCGCGGTATACGGTATTAGGTTAAAAAAGGTTAAAAGTTTGGCAGCTTGCCTTTGCACTGTTTTATTTTTTATGTGTTTTTTCATAAAAAAAAAATATATATACAAACCTAATAGATAGGCTACCTAATAAAGCGTTGGAACACGCAAGACCGGTAACCGGTAAACAAACCCCGCGAAGCCCAATCCCTACGAGAGCTCCCCGCGCTACGGCCATCCGGAGGCGCACAGAGCCCTGATGGCCGTGATATTATATCTAAAATGATATTATACTATTATATATAGAACGTTATACCGATAATTGGTGCGCTGCCAGACGCTGTCACCGAGTGTGAGAGGAGAGTTGACGGAGAAGATGGCGGTTGACCTAGTTTCAAAGTTTATACCGTTTATACTCGATAATACAACCCTCGTACGATTGCATTTATGGCTATGACTGTGTACTAACTTCGTTAAAATCAAGGCATTGCAATTTTTGCAAATCGCTATACGTGGGTCTTTCTCAGAAACATTGAAAAACGTCCGCACCGCAGACATATTGGCGCTTCGAGACAAGCGTGTTCTGGCTGCGCTTTTTGTTTGCGTCATCACAAATTTCTGTTTCGGCCGTGTTGTTTCGGTGATAAAAGTATTTCGGTCGAAAACTGAAAATTCGCTTTTGGGCCATTTTCGGCCGAAAATTTTCGGTGGCCGAAAATTCGGTGCACCCATACATTTTACCCAGGTAACCATCGAGCCAGCCACACGCAGCTGGTCAGCTGCACTTCAGCATTCACAGAAGCATTCACTGACTTGTTTTGATCAACTTACAGTCAGTACACAAACATGTGATTAGGGCACATGTTAGGGGTAAGGGGGCATCTCGAAGATGTCTGTGTACCTTTCGAACCCCATAACCTTAAGGCTGGAAATTGAACCCCCTTACCACTATACCCCCATTTCATAAACACACCAGCGTTTACACAAAGTCCCAGTTTACATTCTTCCCCAGAGGGATGGAGGGCCCGGGGACGGTGTAGGTCCTGTTGTAGAATTAATAATAACAACTTATCTAATTCACTTCAACTAGCTATAAGCAAGAGAAATCGGGGAGTCCAGGTCAAGTATAGATGGAGAGTTTATTGCCACCCGCAAACGAGAGACAAATGGTATCCTCGAATACACACTACTGAACGAATCCCGGACAGCTCCTTATATCCCCGATTCTTACACAATACAAAGTTGGACTTTCCTCAAATATAGAATTTCCCATCAGGGTCATTACTGTGTGGATGTCAGCATTATCTTATGTCTTCTGAGTCCCAATGTGACCTTATATATTATCCTTATACAAACAGAGATGATGCACACGTGTGAATGTAAGCATTGTCTTCAGAGAGTACATCAAAATGGGAGTAGACTGGACTCTGACTGATGTGCCACATGGCCCATCAGGTGAGAATGTCCTGGACCTACTCACTGGTGTACCACGGCACATAACATCTAGGTTAAAGGTGATCAGCTCTTTTCCACCATTAAAGTATATATATGATATGTAGGCCTGATAATAATCATAGTTTAACATAGAATGTAAGGTTAATTTCTACCACAGTCCCAAGCTCACAAAGCCAGTCAAAGTGATGGGCTTGGTTGATGGGTTTTTATAGGAACTCTGAAGAAGAGGCCTTGATTTGTTTCGTTCAACAGGAGGACATATGAGGTCTCTCCCCACCCTTATTTACTCCTCTCCACGGCAATGCTGTCTGTTATTCTAATGAGGCTCTTAGAGCGTCACTTGATAGGAGAAGATGATCCCTTATTGATCTCTGACAGGAGATTCAGGATCAGATCTCCTGTGGGCGACGTCTGTTTCACCCCCCCTCCCGCCTTCCTGTCCAGATGTCAGACCTTGTGACCTTTCACCTTTGCTCTAGGGCCCCATGAATCACCCTGACACAAACGCACACGCACTAATATACATGAGCACACACACACACACACACACACACACACACACACACACACACTCTAAAACCAGCACTTAATTTCTCGCCCGCTCTGTGTCCTGTGTTTTATAGACTGTGTGTCTCTCTCTCTCTCTCTCTCTCTCTCTCTCTCTCTCTCTCTCTCTCTCTCTCTCTCTCTCTCTCTCTCTCTCTCTCTCTCTCTCTCTCTCTCGCTCACTCTCTCTCACACTCACCACACACACCACACAAACCTCTTTGCTCCCTGGCCCCTGGATGTGTGAGTTAGTGGTAGCATCTGAAAGCTGTCAGAGAGAGAAGGAGAGAGAGACATAGAGAGAGAGCTACTCTGTCGCCCTGAGCTGTCGGACTCCATCTGGCTCTAGATTGTGTGTGTGTGTGCATGCATGCGTGAGTGTGTGCATGCGTGCGTGCGTTTGTGTCTCTCTCTCTGGTAGTATAGTTGATGTGTGTGTTAGTGTGTTTATGTGTGTGCGTTGTTGTATAATACACCTTTGAGTATTTGTGTGTGCTAGTAGGCTGCATTTGCATGTGTGTGCGTGTGTGTGTGGGCTGTTTGTTTATGCATCTTCAAATGTGACCAGGGGGTACTGTGTGGGCGTGTGGGTGTGTGAGTGTGTGAGTTCATGTGTGCAGAGAAAGAGAGCTCTATTTTTAATTGCAGCTGTGGGCCGGGCAGGCCTGCCTACTTTACACAACAATATCCTGTGTTTAAACAGCAGGCTATATCTTTCATTTTATAAAAATGTTTATACGCTCAGGTCGCAACCAATGAAATGGACATGCAAGAGTTTCTGTATTACACTTTTTATAGAAGTATAGACTATTTATAATAATAGGAATATCAGGTGCACTGATGCTGCTGACAAGAACATAACTGGTACAAGTACATCAACATTGAGTAGGAAGAAACAAATTATTATGTTCAACGTAAAATAAGCTTTACTTGTAGGCTCTAACCCTTCGTTTTACATTTACAGAGAAAATAACTATACACAAATCATAAATCGATCAAGGACCCTCATCACGTGACACTTGGCCACTTTATGCGGTCTTAGACGATGACAACCTTTTGGAAGTACTTACTGGCCCCCACACAACACAGGCCGGGCCAGGCCTGTTGCTTAAAAGGGGTGTGTGAGGGGGGATGCAGTTGTTTGTAGCTCAGGTATTAGGTCTCTCCCAGTCTCCCTTTCTTTCTAAACATGCCTGTTATTGCAGAGTTCTTCAAGGAAAGTGGTCAAATCCGGATATCTTTTTAAGTTACTTTATTTGTTAAAGTATTTCGGTATGGTAACTATGGAGCAAAAGGAGGTGGAAGCGTGTTGAACACGTGCTGAGCGTCTCCCAGCTGATCAAAAACATTAACCCTTTGTCTGCTAACAGCTAGAAGATTCTGACGAGTTTGAGCTCACAGCTGACTATTATGGTCAGATCCACGTGGCCTGTGTAAAGTGGGCGGAGCCGGTGTGACGTATTACCCTCGGCTTCCTCACTTGTCTGTGGTGCTGCCTTCTGTGGATGGAGCAGCTATTGCAGCCTTCAGTAAGGTCTTGCTCCCCTTGTGGCTATGTATAGTATTTACGGCTTATATGTTTGGTCCTGCTTCCTAGGGGCTATGTGGGGGCAGCTCAGGTTCTTAAAATACGTAACACTGTGAAGATTTAACACAGGTCTCTAAGGTCGCTATGAGCCAGCCTCACAGTAAACAGTTCTCAAAGGACAGAACACCCCCATCAGGGTTATGTCGATGTACAGTGGAGTCAACAAAAAATAACCAAGTGGGGGGCAGATTTTCGTTCCCAGCATGCCTTGTTCCTCCAAAAGATGCCAACTCCGTTCACGCCCACTGGTTCCCAATCGGCTAGCGGCTAGCTACCTCAAACACATCGTTACCCCGCGATGACAGCTACAAGATGGAGGTTTTGCAGGGCGTGGTCGCATGCAGCGTGTGGACCTCATAGTGATCTGGGTAAGTCATGAGACAAGGTTTAATGATGGGCTTTTCCCTGAGTGTTTCACTCTGGGAAAGTAGCATACATTAGGACTCGGTCAGACAGGCTACAGACAGGCTACAGGCTACAATTAGCTTATTATAATTATAACTAGAGTTTTCGCGCGTGCGTTGCGCGCGCTCAACCTCTAGTTGTAATCAAACCCATAGCAATAATGTGGAAACCCCAGTCGATAATGTAACAAATTTCTGAGCGCATAATATAATAACATTTTGCCTATAATTTTACATTCGTTCACCACAAATGACCCTTAAAAGCAGTGAAAACCTTTTTTTCTTTTAACCATTCAGCGAACAAAAGGCAACAGGCTGAAAATCATTTAGGGGGCCACTCAATGACATGCAGAAGCATCATCAACACGCCCACTGAAGTGGTGTGACTTTCTACTCCTCATTCACATATAAGGTCATTTACATTTCCTTCAGAGAAAATACTACCTCTGTGGTAGTATTATCCAGGAGATTTTCAGGGTACAAATTTCAGGATATGTTGTTCACACAGGTTGTTCACGGCCCATCAGGAGAATATCAGGACTTACACGTGTGTCTTGAAGCAGCTAGTGTGTCAGCATTTGATTACATTATAAATTTAGTCAATTTATGGTAACAGGTGTAATTGTTCAATGGAAAGTGTAGTATACTATGCATGCAATTCAATTATTAAATAGCTTTCCCTGTTATTCAGGGCTGAAAAGTGCATTTGTTCTGTGTTATAGGGACACTGTCTCTTTAAGATCACGTGACTTATGTGTTGTGCCGGTCGGTGCGATGTTTGAAAGTAACGGTTTTTATATGACAAAATGAGCGACCCTGGGGCCTGTACCACGAAGCTCGCTTAGAGGGTTAGCGAGGCATGTTGAGCTCAAAGCCTGGGTTAGTTGTACCACGAAAGTCGATCTCTTTTAGCGTCGCTGTATCACCATGGTGACTTATGCTCGCAACCAAACCTGGTCGGGAGCAGTTTTTCGGCTTAGCCTAGCCGGAGATCGGCTACTTAAATCGGCGTGCGCAGCTTCCTAGCCCCTCCTCTGACAATGGCGTCACCATTTGTGGGTGTTCCCGTGGACCTCGGCGCAGTTCTCGTACAGGCGTCTCTCCGGAGACAGAGGGTTTTACGGGACAGAACCGATCCCTTGGCATTGTCTGACGATATTCAGATTTCAGACTTTATTGTCATTGTGCAAACAACGAAATTGGGGTTCTTCATGAGAGATACAGATTCTCATCAGAGGGTGTTCGTTATTTGATCGTCCTTTTGGACCTTATGTAGACAATGCTTACTGTTGCGCATTGTGTCTCCGTGACAGAGTGCTAGAGTGGAGGTAGCCCGTCAGTCTTGAATTTCTGCGCGGGGGGTTCGACTCCCAAGTGACGCGAATGTATGTGAAGCTTATGCATATGGAATACTTATTCACTAAAGCTTATGGAATTATATTTTTGTGCTTATTTCGAACTTGAACCCATATTTTCAAGGCCGTGCTGGCACCACATCTATGGGGGTAAAATCCATGATGATAGACCGGCGAATTTGAACCCCGGTCGCTGGCGTTCGGGTCTTATACTAATCCACTATGCTACAGCCGCTACCTCTCAGCGGTTGATAACATGCGATACATTTCTTACATAGGGTGTATTTTAAGTGAATTCCCTAAATGATAGAATAAGGCAGGATGGACGTTGCTTATGCATTTTTAAATCATCATCATTCTGTTTGGATTAATGGCGAACAATTCTGCATTTGGCATAGTTATTTTATAGACAATATGCAGAATGTTTTCACTTGTACGCATATAGACTGCTTGATCTATCGTAAAGGTGAGAAAAATGACGCAAAAAACGCCCCTTTCAAGTGAACGCGCACTGAACCTAAAGCGGAAAACCTGGTTCAACTAATTGAATCTAAAGTGAGCTTCGTGGTACCATTTAACTCTGATTGCGAGTTGCGGCTCTGTCGAGCCAGGTTTTCCCAAGAAAGCCTGGGTATGTTCAGCGAGGTTCGTGGTATACCAGGCGAGTGTCGCTGCGGTGTGTGCGTGTGTGTTCTTACCTGGGCGCATGTGTCGATGGCGGAGCAATTATGTTTACAAACATAACGTCTTCCCTGGGCCCCGTTTCCCGAAAGCATCTTTAGCCTAACGCCTCGTGCCCACTACCTCCTTCCGTTGACTGATCCCCATTGACTTTGAATGGGGACGGACGCGCAATGCATTGTGGATCCGTCCGTTCCGTTGAGAAGTTGAAAAATGTTAAACTTTTTCGGCAGCGACGGATCCGTCATCCAATCAGATTGCGTATGCAAATTTAAGCACTGTGACGCGACTCGGGCTCTGACGATACTAGAAAGCGGGAAAGCGGGTCATCTTGCCTCGCAACAAGCAGGAAGAAGCGGGAAGAACCCGGCGAAGCGATTTGATTGGCTGACGGATTCCTCTGCAAAGACTACTCCCCCATCCGTCAGCCACGCCTTCCCACGTCCGTTGACTGACGGTGCAGTGGGCATGTAGGGTAACGCCTCGTGCCCACTGCACCGTCAGTCAACGGACGTCAGTCACAGTGCTTAAATTTGCATACGCGATCTGATTGGATGACGGAACCGTCGCTGCCGAAAAAGTTGAACATTTTTCAACTTTCTGACGGTGGCGAACGCTCCAACTGAACGGACGGATCCACAATGCATTGCGTGTCCGTCCCCATTCAAAGTCAATGGGCAACGGTCAACTGACGGAGGTAGTGGGCACGGGGCATAAGTGGATCGCAGAGTGGGTCGTACGAGCATCGTACAGTTTTCACACCGTTTCCCGAAAGCATCTTTGGTAACGAACGTCTTGAAAACGCTCGTGGCTAACGAGTGCACCAGGGTCCTCGTAGGACGCTAAGAGCCTCGTTAGCCTACTATAGGCTCGGTGGCGTAACCCGCGGACATTCCTAGTATTGGATGCGTTTTATTATAACACATTGGTAATGGTGTATCACGTGCGTCTGAGCCTAATGTGGGCCATTATGTTCTTAGTTTGAGAGAGGCAGTCCAGGAAATGTTTGAGCAGGCAGGGCACTTAAAATATGTGAGAGAAAGTGGGGGGGATTTTTGCAGACTGACATAGGCTACTCATAAAACGTAGCCTAAAATAATGTAAAAAAATAAAAATAATAATAATAATAAAAATATTAATTATAAAAATATAAAAAAAAATGCAAAGGAGCAGGCAAAAGGCTGGGATATGGTGGGGATTGGTCACGTTGACGGGAATGTTTAGTGACACGTGGGAGGGTGGAGGGGGTTAAAAAAAAGTCTCAATCACTCTTCGACGTGCATGAAAACCAGCCGCGTAGTTATGAGGGAGGCCGTCCTCACACCGATCTTCCTCGTCGTCATCGTCCTCAATGTCGATTTGTTTCTTCAATGATAATGCATACAATTATAATTGAAATCGTAACAGTTATACATATAAAAGGTACATGATCTCATCTGTCATTGCCCCCTGAGGACATCTCAGAGGAAGTGACATCACTTGTGCGGGCATCATAATCCTTCATAACGCGCAGTTCTAGGTGTTCACCAGGTGTGGTTCAGCTTCCATTTTACGATTCGGAAAATAAAGACATAAGTCACGAGACTAAGCTTGGCTTAGAGTCTCATATTTTTCATTTATCCAGGTAGAACACGTTGAGAATTAAGAAGTATTTTGTGAGGGGGACCAGCTTTCAGATTCCTGATATGACATGGCCACGCCCTGTGTAGCCTCACTGCCATCCGTGTATTCTAAATTTGATGTTATGTTAATCGATCACGACCTGCAACATCAACTCCTGTTGTCATTGAAACATATCTCCAAAACGTTGATGCATCGACTTGATTGGTCCGAGATTTGCGTTCTCCAAAGGTCAAACGTGTCTGTCATTTTGTGACTGGTGTTCCAGAATCGGATTTTGTTCCAGATTTTGTTCCAGAATCGTGTGTGTGTGTGTCTGTGTGTCTCTGTGTGTGTGTGTGTGTGGTTGTCTGTATGTGGTTGTGTATACAAGGTTGTGTGTGTAAGTGGTTGTGTGTAGTTGTGTGTCAACACCTCAGTCTCCGACCAGCTGTTACGTTCATCTCTCGATTTATAAATACCAGATACGTAGATAGAGAGAAAGATAGACAGACAGAGCGATGAAGGTAGATAAATGGACGCGCAGACAGACAGACAGACAGACAGACAGACCCATAAAAAGAAAGAAACAAATCCACAGTAGGGTAAGCAAGGAGAGGAGGGTTGTTGCTAAAAGAGAGTGTGGGTCCCTTGCTGTGAGAGAGGGGAGGCTCCATGAAGTATTCATGAGCACCGATGTTTGTCAAGTCTTGATTAAAGGATCTCTCTATCACTCCCTCAGAGTGTATGAAGTACCTCAGCTATATCATTAGCCTAATAGCCTGTAATGTATGCTTTACTATTTGGAATATTTATCATTATATATATTTATATTTTTGTCTAGCATATTCGATCTTTCTAGTATATCATGCCCTCGTTACCGGCACCAGTGTGGATCTGACAATGGTAGACTTGGTAAAAGTGTCGCTTATCTCTACATCCTCTTTCTATCTCTTGCTTTCTCTCTCTCTCGCTCTAACTCAGTACCTCTCTCATCTTCCAAGCCTCGTTTGTGAACTACCCAAAATGCACCAGGAGAACGCAGGCCCCTGACTAACAGGGGGGTTTCTAAATTGGAACATCACCCGCGGCGAACAGCAGACCGGCCCTCTGAAATATTTAAAAAGGGTTCTCAGCGCTCTGATTGGTGTTCAGACGTATTCGGGGGTCGTTAAGACTAAGCACAGCACTCTAGAGTTGGTCATAAAACCGCAAGCCCTTATTGGTTACAGTCACTCCATGATTGCACGTTGTTTCATCATCCAACAAATGATGTCGTGACTGGAGTTTCTTTTTTATCGGAAACTAGGTAAAAAAAAATACAGAGGATGGAAAGATTTCAGTGCGGTCTAAATCTGCTGTTTGGGTCTGAGACCACAGCTGGTACCTGTTCACGCTTCATATGCTAATTGGTGTGTACACATGTCACTTCTGCGTTCCCAGGGCGGGCGGCCTTCTAATCCTGCACCATGTCTGTTGGTACATAAATAAGTATTGGTGTTTGGCGTTCAATATTTGCTGCTTTGTGGTTAAACAGAGATTAGAATATGCTCCCAGGATGTATATTATTGGGAATGGTTGGAGGCTCAACGCTTCAAACGTGCGATTAAGACGTGTTCACAGGTGCATTTTGAAACACAGGGTCTCATTGTCTACCGCTCTGCTCCTCTCTCACTATCTTTATCACACCATCACCACTCTCTCTCTCTCTCTCTCTCTCTCTCTCTCCCTTTATTTCTCTCTCTCTCTCTCTTTTTCTCTCTCTCTCTGCAGTCTCCTCACCCTCTCCCTCTCTCCCAGGGAGAATATGAATGGAATAAATGGATTATGTTTTTAACACCGGACACTTGAAGCTCATTGGATCAGGTGTGACCAATAGCGCAGAGCCTCCAGAGGATTCCGGAAGTCGGCGGGAAAGGAAATGGATTCCTTGTGTGGATCATCCTTCTGAACTGACATCTCTCAGATAGCAATAGCAGTGTGTGAGTGTGTGTGTGTGTGTGTGTGTGTGTGTGTGTGTGTGTGTGTGTGTGTGTGTGTGTGTGTGTGTGTGTGTGTGTGTGAAACAGCAGCAGTGTACGTCGGGCTACGTGCTGAACTGGGTCGTGTGTAACACGTTGCCATGGCAACTGCTGCGTCGGCCAGGCCCTAGGGCCAAGAACTGCTTTGTTTTTTATTTTTTATTATTTTTCATCTCTCTCTCTCTCTGTCCCTCCCCCTCCACCCACATACCCTCACACAATCTCTGTCCTCCCAGACTTTCCCTCTCTTTCTCTCTCTCTACTGTCCTTTTTTTGTCTTCTTTCTTCCTGTCGCTTCCCTCGCTCGTTTTCCCTCAATCAAATTTCCTTTTGTTATCTCCACCTCCCTCCCTTCTCTCACTCCTCTCTCTCCCTCCCTCCCTTCCTCCTCTCCCTCTCTCCCTCCCTCCTCTCTCTGCCTCCCCCTCCTCACTCCCTCGCTCCCCCCTCCCCATCTCCCCTCCTTCCCTCCCTCCACCTCTCTCCCTCCCCCCTCCCCTCCCTCCCTTCTGTAACTGTAAGGGTTTTAATAAAAGGGCCTTTTTAACCAATCCTAGTTCTCTCTCATTGTCTCTCGCCCACTCATTCCTGTCACAGTGAAGTTTGGTTGTGACAGGGGAGGCGCACGCCAGGGTCTTCACATGCCTGCGTGTGTATGTGTGATGTGTGTGCGTGCATGAGCGTGCTTGTGTGTGTGTGTGTGTGTGTGTGTGTGTGTGCGTTTAAATCAGTCATAATTCATTACAGGTACGGAATATGAAATCAAAAGCATTAAGGCCTATAACGCACTGAGAATTTGGGTGGAAATAACAAGTAAACCACACCTAGAGACGCAGGGTCGCAGGCCCGGAGGTGAGTTACTCAGAGTCACCCCCCTCCCAGGGTAGAACCAACCATCCACCTTGATTGTTGCCTTGATTTATTCAGCCACGGACTCTCTGTGAATAAGCGGCAGCACACAGACGGCACAGGGCATATCTCAGAGACAGAAGAAGAAGGGGAGTCAGAAGGACCGGGAAAGGGGAGCAGTGTGGAGGTGTGAAGGAGGAGATGACATATGGAGGGGGAGAGTTGGGTCAGGAGAGGGATGAGTGGAGACTGAGAGGGAGAGAAAGATGTAGCAGTGGAGAGAGGATGTACAGATGATTTCTGTCTCACTCGTAAGAGACAGATAGAGGCAGATAGCTGGAGAAAGGGAAGAGAGAATAGAGGGAGAGAGAGAGAGAGAGAGAAAGTGTAGACAGAGAGAGAGAGAGTGAGGGTAATAGAGCGAGGTCTATGGGCGGACCAAAGACTGTCACCTAAATCCAGCGCCCTAATGAAATGCCCATTGATTTCCATTAGGGCCGACTTCGGCTCTCTGTCCGGCCGGCTCTGTCTCCCATTAGAAACCTTTTACAGCCCGCAGAGAGATAAACGCTCAGCAGGCATCGCCAGGGGCAGACCCAAGAACAGGGGTCCTTTTTTACAGACCTCACCAGCATGGGGGGGTGGGTGATGGTGGACTGGGTCTCAGAGGGAGGAAATATGTCTTGACCATTTCTGAAGATCTTACACATCTTTGCTTGACGATGTTCAACTGATGTTTGTTATTGAAATTAATTCATACTGTATTAATTCAGTGTGCCTGTGTGTGTGTATGAGTGTTATAAAAAATAAATAATTTGTTAATCGGTCTTTAGGAGTGAGAGAGGCTCCTCGTTGCCTGATGGCCGTTCCCCATTCCTTTGTTCCCTCATCCCCATCATCCTCACTTCCCAAACGGGATGCTCCAAATCCAAGTGATTGGCACTCTGGGCGGGACTTATGATAACCCTGACCTACGTCCCTGACAACAATTTCCGTTAATAATTTGACTAATTCTTCATCCAAACTCCCCATTCCTTCTACTTGTCTCTTTTTGTGGTTCTTTCTATCACATGCATGTCCTTCTGGCCCCGGGGACTGTTCGCTGTCGCACAACACACACAGAGAGCAAGAGACTGGATGTTCGGTTCCGGTTGACCGGGCTTACGCTGTCGTTTCACGATCCTCTCAGCCTATTCCATAGTTAACTCGGAATGCATTGCGCAACACTATTGTGTGTGGGTGTGTGTGTGTGTGTGTGTGTGTGGGGGGGTGTTTCTGTGAGTATGTATTATGTAAGGGATAGTGTATAGGACATTCTATACATTATTCCGCTTATTATACGCCAAAACAAAAAAATTACTTCAAACGGTGTGTCTTTTTACAATTACCATTCGTATTGTTGATCAGCAGAGAAATAGTCTGCCAAAGACGCTGACGTCGCTTAGCAACCGAGTACGCTGGGGTTGATAAGTTACCTGACTACTTGCGCTAAAAAATCCAATTTCCTTGACTGTGGTCATTATATGCTTAGCAACGGTGAATTATCAAAAAATAATTGACCACCGGAAGTTGTGCAGGCCCATGCAACTGAACGGAGCGTTCCACAGCATTGAGAAGAGCTGTGTAATAAACACAATTAGCTCAATGCTTCATCTCCTGTCAGAATATACTGATTGAGGTGGAGACTGGTTGCCTGTCTCCAGAGGTTCTCTCTCCTAAAGACAGAGCAGAGGTGTTAGGTTCTGGAGGGATGTAAAGGACATAAAGAGTAATGACTGCTCTGGCGGCGCACACTAGAGAAATGAACAAATCACAAGCAGGCCAAAGGCATAGTAGTCTAACCCTATTGGCCGGAAAAGTAGTCTTTCGTGGATATGTGGACGTTTGTGTCCAGAGTGCATGCTGTTAGTGCGTACATCCCATGCGGTGTGATTGATGTGATTGATATGGGCGGCATGTGGCTCAGGAGGTAGTGCGGGTTGACTGGTAACCGGCATGTCACTGGTTTGATCCCTGACTCCTCCTAGAGTCATCGAGCAAGGTGTCGCTGAGCAAGGTGCCTCACCTGAAATGAGTCAAACACCCTGCGTATATGTCATGGAAACAACAAAGTAATGCAAGTAATGCACGTAACGGTTCTTTCATTCAGAGAGTAACTTCCTACTTTCTCTGCAGAGCTATTTTTAACAGACGTTATATAATGCGCAGCTCTAGCGCTCAATATAATGTACCCCCGCCCACCCACCCACCCACCCCCTCCTTCCAACCCTTCCTTTCATCCTCTTGACTTTGGTGGGAGCCACCTGCTTTTAAATACCCAGAATGCACTGCAGCTGTGGGATGAGCAGATTGTATCTTGGTTACCTGCCCTCTGAGTGAAGCTTGGCAAAGACCCTGAGGAAATGGCCTTAAAGTAATGGTTACACTTAGAATTTAGGTTTCAACATAAAGTTGACATTTATTTTCTATTTTTAAGGTCAAAGGTTTGGAAAGTTCAGTTGAAATACAGAAAAAAAAGTTTTGGCTTGTGTTTTAACCTTGCATCAAGAGCGTTCTGAGTACAATCTGTGTCAAAGCCCTCGTTACAAGGCATTAAACCTACGCAAGCCTACTCCTTTTACACAAGTGTTATGCTATGATATAGCCACATAAATCTCAACGTTATATATCCATTAGGCAGTTTAATGCCACATCACATTATGTGTGTTTCTCATGCATTTATAGAAGGAGGGAAGAAAGGAAAGTAGGGGGCAGTATGGGGTGGGAGGGAGACGGAGAGGAGGAAGGGGGGAGTGCTTCTTGTCGCCTGGTGTTTTACATGTAATATTTAAGACTCTCTGGCACTTACACAAAGTAGGCATGTTTCTTACTGAGTGTTCTACTAGATAAGATTGGCGTGTATGTTTAGGGGTAATGTGCATGTGTGTGCGCACGCACGCGCGCGTGTGTCTGTGTTTGCATGTCTGTGTGTGCAATACACAGTTCATTTGACAGTAGATGCTATCAAAAAAAGGCCAAATTGTATTTTAGCTCTTAGCGGAATTTGGATTGACTCATCCTTTATGATCAGTGATTTATTTTGCTTTTATATGTTGAAAAGATATGTTTAATATACGCAAATGGGAGAAAAAAAATCTCTCTCTCTCTAAATCAATTTAACTACATCACTTCATCAATCTTTAATACACACCACTAATGGCGTTTGAGTACTAAACATCTCTCTGACGCCCCCTGTAGGATGCTTCGAGTGCTGCATCAAGTGTCTGGGCGGCGTGCCCTACGCCTCGCTGGTGGCCACCATCTTGTGCTTCTCCGGCGTGGCGCTGTTCTGCGGCTGCGGTCACGTGGCTCTGACGGGCACCCTGACCATGTTGGAGAACCACTTCTCCAAGAAAACCACGGACCACGCCACCCTGGCCCTGGTGTAAGTTCACAACCACCGTCACAAGCTTCAGGCGGGAAGCCGAGTTGCGTTATTAATCATTCACACACGGCCATCAAGATGGCCGTGTGTGAATGATCGATGTCACGAAATTATTGATGTCACGAAACCTGAGGAGTCCTTTGATTTTTATAACCTGTTTTGTAATTGGTTAGCAAGGCAATAGTTTTATCATATTTTCTACCTGTTAGTTGTGATGTAATTGTGTAGAAGAAATATTGTCTGGTCATTTAGACTTATTTTCAGTCTACAGGGAGGGGTTTATTGCTGCCACTTTACAGCAGCATAGAGCAATCTCATTGTTTTTTAAAGGTTGGGTATGGAATTCTCTTTTTTGGCAATTTTTGCAAAATTACTGGAAATCCTTAGTATAACCCACTTACAGCCACTGAGTTAGAAGTACTGACGTGAAAATTAAACAAGTCAATCATCTGTGGAACGGGCAGGGCTCGAAAAACTCCAGCCAATGATTTCCAAAACCACCGAGTGGCATTGGACAGTAAGTACGTCAATCAAACGGTCGTACTCTACTCCCCCTCCCCCGCTCCCCGCGCGTGACCCCTTCGTGCGCGTACTCAAAGCTCGTGACCAAGAGCAAGCTTCTGTCTGTTGTTATCCTGCGGTAGCTACTGGAGCTAGCTAACTAGCTAATCCACCTTTGGACCTAGCACTAGAAGACAACCCTAAACTCCAACCTAGCTAGGCCTGGCTCGCTCTCGCGCATCTGTGTTCGAGCTTGTGCATGATTGCTCGTCCCTGTACTTGGAATGGGTGGAGTCAGAATCAGCGTTGAAGGAGAGGGGGTAGGACCAGAGCTATAGAGAGAGAGAGTTGCGACACGCTATGATCTCGCCGACAGGGTGGTCACGTGGTTGTCACGTGGTTCATGTAAGCCTCAATAGTTCCAAACACGCCGCGCAGTCAATGTTATTCTATGGGACGACAGCAGAGATTTTTATATTGAATGGTAAATATGAATGAAAAAAACACATACAAGTATTTGTCTGACTGTTATGGCATTATTGCATATTTGTTAATGTCAGTTTTACATTTAGAGTGGTTGGGGGACAACTGAAAGCTATCTATAAGTATTACTTAGATACGTTTTTAAGTTTGAGGGAAAGCTTCACGTTTGTGTTAGCATACTGGCTTAACCTTAACTTTTACCCTACATCTGTATTGAAATCAAAGTATTCAAGATGTTTTACCATGATCATTTTAAGATATGAGCCACACAAAGTATCAAATATATTAAAGAATGACAACTCATTACGCTTGGATGAATGAAATAGTATTTTTTTTTATTAAACAATTAGTGTGACACGAACAAGTGAGTGCGATTGTGTGAACAGATTCAACAATGGACACAGCAGGGAACACTATATACTTAGGGCAAACCATTAACATATAACGTTGCAAATAAACTATACTTTATGCCAATACAATACTTATAATAGCCCTGAGCAAATTCAAAATTGGTTTAGATCAATGGTCATACCATGGTTGGCTGTGCAGCGTTTGGATGCTCCAATCGGTCCGAGAAGGGTTACCACATGTATGGCTTCCCCAAGGACCAAGAGCGCAGGAAGAAATGGATAGCAATGGTCAGCCGTCAAAACTTACAAGTGACAGGGGTCAGCAACAGTCAAAAACTGTTGCTGACCCCTGTGTTGTGAACATAAGTAATGTTCACAACACTTGATAGCATTTCAAAGGGCATAATAATTCTAAGTGTAGAGAATTATGACTTTTCAATGATATTTGAAGTGCAATGGAAACTGATCTTACAAGCCTACCTACAGGTACACTTTGAACTAATTCACTGCCACAAAAAAAGAAGGGATGTTGAAGCCGAGGCCCGATGCAGTACCAACAGTTTTCATTCATCGCCCTAAGCCGAAGAGGAGGAAACCCCCTTCTGTGAGGGTGCCTCCAGAACCAAGTGCAACGGACCACACATATTTCACCAAATTAAACTTCGGTGTGATCCATGCAGCTAACAATAATCCCCATTTCATGTAATTCAAGGATAGACTACACTCCTAATGAGATTGCATAATTCATATTTGTACATTCAGTTTAAGAAACAACCAGAGGTCAGGGATTCTCTGAGGATTTGCACACAATGTGGATAATCGACACATTTCTACCCAATTAACAATTGCCGGTAGATCCATTTATACATTTTATTGGTTTGTGATTGTGGCAGATGATTTAATTCACATTACAGAAATGTTTCGCTTTAATAAATTTTCTTACATTGGAGATGACAGTAGTTGCAAATGCAAAGGCAAAATACATATAACAGCAACATTACCTTGTAATTATTACAGAGATTGAAGGAGAAATTGAGGTGGATTTCAAGAGAGATGAAAAGGACATGACAGGAGACAGCGAGAGCAATCAAGTGGGCCACTTTGCCAGGGGCAGGTGATTCAGGGGCAGGTGATCCAGGGGCAGGTGATCCAGGGGCAGGTGATCCAGGGGCAGCTGCTCCAGGGACCAGACTGCCAGGGACTGATGGGGCGACTATGGAGGACCTAACAAGGCAACTAGAAAAAAGGAAAAATTTATGAGAAGGAGAGCAGAGAGGGCTCTTGTAAAACAAAAAAGAATAAATTTGGCACCAAGAAAGAGAAATTCAGTCAACAAGAAGTTAAAACGAAAAAGCCATACAGGTTAAATTCACCGCCCATCATAATCAGCATTGTTGAAGCGGCGGCATCTGTAGGGCTTAATGTGCTGAACATGACCCTTTCCAGGATATAATTAAACTAAGTTATTTCTACTAGCTATCGCATCGTAAAACCCGTCCTTAAATCAACCTAAATGATCATAGTAATCCAACATAAATAACTAACTAAATAAAAGTTAGATTCACTACTGAACTTCGTAATTGTTGGTGTAGATACCTTCACATGGCGAAGTCGAGCTCACAAACTAGCAGGCAATCGGTCGTCTACCAAGACAAATGTATATATAATTACGCCGTGCATATTCAAATAAATATCAGTATATGCATCATAAAAGGACCTCTAATACAATAGACAGTTGACAATTCAAAAGAGGTAGCTATTTAATCAATTTACCCCTGGAGATACCTTCACAGATGGCGAAGTTGAGCTAACAAACTAGCAGGCAAACGGTCGTCTACCAAGATAAATATATATATAATTACGCTGTGCATTTACAAATAAATATCAGTATATGCATCATAAAGGGCCTCTGATACAATATAGACAGTTGACAATTTGAAAGAGGTAGCTATTTAATCAATTTACCTCAGAAGTTACTCGACGGCCAGCAATGGAAATGAATGATCTCCTACGCCGTAAAATGGTTGTTTGGAACTATTCGAGGCTCCATACCCCGGAAGTAGGCGCTACAACGGAGTCCAATGGAAGTGTCGCCACTCTGTTATATCTACCACTCTGGGTAGGACCATTCGAGTTGTGTATTTTCAAAATCTGCTGGCGTTTCGCAAATCCCATACCCAACCTTTAAGAAAGCCGTTTTGGAGGCAGTAGAGAAAGGGATGTGTGACAAAGTGACGAGTGTTTATTTAATTATTTAGATTCCAAATCTTACCTTTTAGGGTGTGTAAATTATTTATTTTGCCTGACGCAAATCAGTTAATTCAACAGATATGGGCGGAAAATCGGACAAAACCTTAGCTAATAGAAATTTGCTTCAGGTTTACACAACAGCTTGTACGCCAAAATGACTTCACTTGTGATTAAACGAAGCATCTTCATGTTTTTGTACGTGTTGCCATGTTTCCCAGGATCCAGATCTTTCAGTACATCATCTATGGGATCGCCTCATTCTTCTTTGTGTACGCCATCGTGCTGCTGGCTGAGGGCTTCTACACCACCAGCGCCATCAAGAAGGAGCTGCAGAGCGACTTCAAGACCACTGCCTGCGGACGCTGCATCACCGCCTTTGTAAGAACATACCGCAAACACACATACAAACACATACTCACAAGCACTCACAAACAGAAACTCACAAACACTCACAAACACTTGCAAACACAAACTCACAAATACTCACAAACACTCACAAACACAAACTCAGAAACATTTACTAACACACGCAAACACTCACACAAATACAAACTCACAAACACTTGCAGACACTCGCAAACACCCACAAATGCAATGCAAACACTCGCAAACATGCGTCTCAAAAATTCAGAGTTTGTCTTCATTCATTAACTAACTGTATGTGCAATCATTATGAGGAAAGGGTTAACACACAAACTGTGTGCCAGTCAATGGCGAGCACCAATGTGAACCAAACAAATCCTCCTAACCTTGTTTCAAACAAGCCTTTCATTGAAATATAAATGAGAGGAATGAGCCATACGTGTACAAATGCAAGGCTACCAATGCAAGCCTACACAACACACACACACACACACACACACATAGACACACTCACGTGCATGCACACTCACGTGCACGCGCTTAACCCACATAAGCCCTCAGGGACGTTCTGGCACAGTTTCCCATGTGAGCACGATTACACTAATTGCTTCAGATGTCCATTTATGTTTCTGTGCGCGTGGGTGTGTGTGCACGCCTGTGTGTGTTTGTAAGTGTACTGCAGGCCTAAAAGGTACTTTAAAGGGAATATCAACCTTATTGTGGAAATTCTTTGGGATTTGGAGGATGGAAAGATTCCCAATTTGCTGTTTAGTCCGCATGGTCGTGGATTTAATTTATAATCCTAATTTGTTAATATCTCTGCCCCCTCTGTTCTGCTGATCTTTCCTGTCGTCTTAATCATCCTCTTGCCAATCTTTTTTCTTTTGTTAAAGTATCTCTGCCACCATTCATATTGTCAACACCTTGCCCTAACCCCACTGTCTAGTGACATATTGATAATGTTAATACAAATCAAGAACATGCTGTAAAACGTTGTTACATTTCTTATCACACAGTACTAATTGCTTTATCACACTGGAACAGGTATTATAAAGTGTAACCGCTTTTTGTGAACTTTTTAACAAGTTCTGTTATTCGGTATGTCTTTACCTTAGCGTTTATTTTGGTTTTTATTGTATCCTGTGTTTTCCACTGCTGCTGGGCTGTTCTAACAAAGGGATTTCCCCTCCGGGGATTAATAAAGTTGTTGCCTATCTATCAAATAATGTTGACATAATGATTCCTCCCCTCCCCCAGTTCATGTTCCTGACCTATATCCTGGCGCTGATCTTCCTCGCCATCTTCGGCTTCACGGCGATCCCCGTCTTCCTCTTTTTCAACATGTGGACCACCTGCTCCGCCATGAAGTCCCCCCTGGCCAACATCACCGCCCCCGACTCCATCTGCATGGATGTCCGGCAGTATGGTCAGTAGTGGGCCAACTCACATGAATTTAGGTCTGTTTTATGCTAGCTAATGTTTAGCTTTATGTCTGCAATACCCAAACACCCCCACTCTAATGCCCGACGCAAACACCCCCTTTCTCATGGCTTACGATAGCACATCATCCTAATGCCCCAATGCTTTTACCCCCATTTGTAAGCTCCTATGCTAGTACATGATGCTAACACAATATGCTAACACACAAATTCTGATGACCTATGATAGCGCATTTTCCAACCGGTTCAGCTATGCTAGTAAATTATGCTAATGCTCTATGCTAACGCACCATTAAAATTACCTTTTCTAACACACTGGACAAACGACATGCTTACGCCCCAAGAAAATATGCTATTCTTAACAATATTTACCTTTGTTCTTCTCTTTTGCCCTTTGCTAATGCATCATGCTAATAACCTTTACTTACAATGTTATAACCTTAGTAAATAAATAGAATGGGCTTACAAAATGAACAGGTATCTTTCATTTCAATGTAGTTAGTGTACAGTTGTTGTTTCGTGTGCTAATTTAAATTAACCTCCTCCTTGTTTATTACATACCAGCCTGTAGTTTAACCTTTCACCTTAGGCCAATCGTGAGCTCTAAAATGCAAGACAATTATAAAATTCCTGTTGCTTTCGACCATCTGATTGTATTTCATTCATATAGCCTGGGTTTCAAATAGCCTGGGCGTCAAATCTTACATAGATTAGGCGTTTGAATTCTCCAATGGATTAGAATGGAACAGATGATGTATTTCCTGGTTGCACATCATGGAGTAGAATCCTTTGGCTGTGTACGGTAAGAATTAGGTTTTGTTTAGTTTCACACTCGGGTTGGATTATATACGTCAATATCGGTCTGATGAACATGTATGTGACCCACATTAGTAACCAGCTGGCGATATTTCAGTGATTATCACATACATTTCACCCTGATGCCGTCTGTTAGCCATCATTGACCTCGATATCCCACCACAACTCAATAAAAATTATCCCTCACTTTGTCGTTTTCCCATAAAATGTGTATATTATACTATATTATATATTTTTATCATATAAAAAACACTAAATTCATGGCATTGTCTCGGTATAGGGTAATGCCCATAAAAATTGGCCATGAATAGTACGAGTAGTTCAAGTAAAACGGTGAAACTCAATCATCCGTAGAAATGTGGACCTGATTTCTGGGCTTGACTGTGAAACAACGCTTGTGTCAAGGCACTTATCAACGTTGTTCGTGTAGCTGCACAAAGATAAGGGGATTGTGGGTACACAAGCCACCGTGATCTTAACGACAAACAATCAATGGTTTGAAAAGGATTGTTATCGACTAGCAACACCACAGGTAAAGCAAAGAACAAACAAACTATAGCCAGATGACAGAACATTTACAGAGCCCAAACATTTGAACAACACGGTCGCTAAGATGTCTTCTTGTATGTATACAACCAGACAATGGCACCGCAAACAAGCGTATGTTATATGCAAGCAAGTGGTCATCAGAGGCCCTTTTCAGACAAACCAATCACGTGCAAGTGGATCCTTTGTGTTAGGCTAGGTTTGGATATGCTAGGTCTGTGTGGGTCTATGCTAGGTCTGTGTTAAGGAGAGTAAGGCTATACTATCGTTATGTTTCCTTAGATTAAGCTATACTAAATTTGTGTTAGGCTAGGCAAACGTAGACTCACCAGTCAGTCTGTAAACGCTTCGCTCAACTAGAGACTGAGGTTAACCGACCAGGTTTCATTGCTAAAACTGGTTGGCCCTTCATATTGTTGCTGTGATGGGCAGAAAAACTGATTAACACTGGTACCAGAAACACACCCATTATAACAAAACTTTTCTTGCTGTTTTGGTATTTCATCAGTGAAAACACATTTGATAATTAGGAGCATGTTCAAATAAATAATCAAATAATGTAACGTTGCTAGACTACATCCACTCTCAATGTTTTGAAACACTCTCTCTGTGTAGCAAAGCGATTCACTAGAGCTCCAGTTTGTTGCAATACGGAGGAGAATGGTTGGAGAGCTAAGATCCAGTATGGCACAATTTCCAGTAAAAGCGTCCGTTGCCGTGGCAGCTCAAACACTAACTTGAACTTACAAAGCCCAGCCGTTTGAGGGACGTCAAGGTCCCTTCTGGTATCGCAAGACTAAGATAAGTCTGTGTTAGCCAATGTTACACACCACTGGGTGTTGTGACTAGTTTCCCAATTACAAGTACCCATGCCAGGAATTCCAACATGCATTGGATGTATATTGCAAACATGTTCTGTTTGATTGTCTGATTGTTTGCTCCCTGTTTGAAGGGTGATTCTCGTTAATGAAAGATGTGAAGGTGTTCATTAGGTGTTTCCATTTTTGGTAAAAAATTATTTGTAACACTTAGATTGTTTCAAGCTTCGCCTGGTCTGTGTTATTCAAGATTCAAGATTCTTTATTTGTATCTTGAATAACTAGCTAAGGTTAGGTCTCTTTTATGCTAGGTTATGATTTGCTAGGTCAGTGTAATGCTAGGTCATGATGCCCTAGGTCTGTGTTATGATAGGTAAGGTGATGGTATGCTTGGTCTGTGGTTCTTGGTACATTTTAGAGTTTAGATTCTCTGCCCTAGCCCGACCCGACCCGCCACTATTTCCCACCACTGGCCTCGGGCTGGGGCGGGCCGGGCCTTTGATCGAGCGTTTGTGTTTTATTTATTTATTTTTAATCATTGCTTTATTGGCCTAATCTGAGGAGAAATCTATGCCATAAACAGAAATATTATAGGCCTTTATTACACGGGTCTTCTCAATGCCGTGGAACGCTCCGTTCACTTGCATGGGTAGTAGTCCGGTAACTTGTCAACCCAAGCGTCTTCGGTTGCTAAGCGACGTCAACGTCTTTGGCGGTTACCAGCACTGCGAATGCTGGTAACGAATAAATTGTAAAAAGACACACCATGTGAAGTTATTTTTTCGCTGTGGCAAGAAGCCGTGTAATAAGCGGGATAATGTCTAGAACGTCGCCGGTCATTATCGAAACTAAGCCCCTTCAGGGCGAAGCAAGACACCTCCGCTGCGCGTTAGTGTCCTGTTCGCCCTGTCGGGGCTTATTTTCCCGATAATGACCGGCGTTCTATACATTATCCCTTACATATATACTTAGCAGAGTAGGCCTAAGTAACAAATGTACATACAAAGTTACTGTAGAATAGCACAGACGGAGGCTTTCTTATGGAGTTTTATTTAACATTTTCCAGCTAGTACACAACGTTATCAGTTCCAACATCGCTAGCCAACCAATCAACCGGGGTCTCATGATCACATGACTACGTGGCTCAACGACAAACAAGATATATATTTTTTCTATTTGTGTGTATCTTTGCTCCGTTTCTATGAGGGTACGAGAGGCATAGGCCACAGGACTGCCATCCTGGAGGCGCGCACTGCCAAGGCCGTATTGAGAAGCGTCACATGTGAGAGTGACCGGTTTGTGCACATCGTAGTATGACAGCACAGGTGGTGATATCACACACTGCTTCAGTGTGTCAAATGCCTTTTGATGTTGCTCTGACCAACACCATGCTATGTCCATGTGCAGGAGCTGATGTACGGGTGCTGTAATGTTGCTGTGGTTAGGAATAAACCTTCCAAGATAGTTCATCATTCCAAGGAAACATTGTAGTGCAGCTTTATCCTCAGGTGGCGGGATGTCAGCAATCGCCTGAACCTTTGGTGGGTCAGGCTTGAGCCCCTGATCGGTGAAGACGTGTCCAACGTAGCTGACCTCCTTCAGGAGATATTTGCATTTTTCTGAATTCAGCCTCAGCCGGACCTTATGTGCCCTGTCTAGCACTTTCCGCACATTCTCGTCGTGCTCTTTGAGGTCTCTTCCGCCAACGATGATGTCATCGACAATTATGGCACACAGGAGTATATCTGCTCCATAGATCTCTGAAAAACCTCTGAGGCGGCACTGATGCCATATGGCATTCGTAGAAAGCGAAAGCGCCCAAATGGAGTGGCAAAAGTGGTGAGAAACAAGGAATTTCTATCTAGTTTGATTTGCCAGAATGAACTCTTGGCATCGAGCACTGAAAACACTGTTGTACCCGACATTTGGGCAGCCACTTCCTCGACCGTGCGCATTGGATGATGTGGGTGCATTATTGCTTCATTTAAGTCCCTTGGGTCAGGCACAACCGTATCTTGTCAGTGTCTTTTTTGTGTGTGGCGACCATTGAGGATACCCATTCTGTGGGCTCGGAGATGGGTGTGATGACTCCCGATTTCCCAATGTTCTGCAATTCTGTCTTCACCTTATCAATCATTGCTACTGGAACGCGATGAGGTGGGCGGATGACAGAAGGGACATTTGGATCCAACTTCATGTGGTATGTGACTGGAAGGGAGCCCACTTCGTCACTGAACCGGTTGGCTTAGTCATGAAACCAATTGTGCGGTGAATTTTGTCTTTCTTTCAGGTCTACATGAAAAACTTAATTTCTAGACAAGCCGGCAGCCCTAGTAGTGTCTGGACATTTCTGTTTACCACATGGAATTGTGGGCTGTAGAATCTATGGTTGCTCATCCGACATTTTAGCAGCACAGTCCCTTCAGTTTTTATCACTGTACCTCCATATGCCACCAGCTTCACCCTCCTATTATTGTCAACTTTTTCTCCATTTCTAACCTGCTTGAGAGAGTGTATCCAATGAGATGACGTTGCACTTTGCGCCAGTGTAGACTTTCAGTTTGAGTTTTTCCCATTGACGGTTACACAGCAATTCAATTCTTCTTTGATATTCCTGTTATTTTCATTTAAAGCATTTATTTCACTGCTATCTACAAGGGACAGTCCATCAATGTCAAATGACTCGAAGTCCTCACTGCAGCTACCTGAATTGGTTTGAGCAACCTGGTGCACAGACTGGTGTTGTTTGCTTTTAAATGCAGCTCTGCAGTGGCTTCGGAAATGGTTCAATTTGTTGCAGTGATGGCATTGCTTACCATATGCGAGGCAAAGTCCTTTTTTCCCTGGGTGTAAATGGCCACAGTTCCTGCAGCTTATGATGTTTTCTGATGCACCTTGATCTTTCTGTTGCTTATGGCCAGGCCTGTATCCTCTCTTGCCTCGGTGCACCGCATCCACGCTTATTGTTGAGGTGCGCGGAGTAGCTGATAGTGTTCTGGTATGCTGTTCGGTTAGCTCGTTAATCAGGCATATTTTGATAGCTTTTGCCAAGGTCACACTCTTGTAGCAGTATCTTCCTCACGCTATCAGAGTTGATGCCGCATACTAGCCTGTCTCTAATTAGTTCATCCTGCAGTGCTCCAAAATCACACGTTTTGGCTTTATTTCTAAGTGCACTAAGATATGACTCTACGGCCTCACCAGGTTTTTGGTTCCTTGTGTTGAAATAATGTCCCTCCATCGTGATGTTCGTTTGTGGATTGCAAATGTCCCTGAACTTTTGTGTCAAACACTCTGGATTCTCCCGCGATACATCAGGGCGGACCACGTCACCATCATCGCCCAGCTGAGCAACAGCATAGGTAAAAGTGCGTTCTCTCTTGATAGCCTTGCTTCTCGCTAGATTGAAGAGTATGTAGGCTTTCGTCCGATCTGGCTTATCACCATGAGCTGCAACTATGAAGATGTCATATTCCTGTTCGAATACTCGCCAGTTATCTGCGATTTTGTCATCGAACACCAGCGGATCTGGACGCCGAAATCCATCAGCCATGTCTTCTTCATCTCGCTCACCGAAAAGTCTGATTTACCATCAAATATTTATGGTCCAATTCCAGAAAACATTCCCGTTATACTTCTGACACCATGTAGAATAGCTCAGACGGAGGCTTTCTTATTGAGTTTTATTTAACATTTTCCAGCTAGTACATGTTATCAGTTCCAACATCGCTAGCCATCAACCGGGGTCTCATGCTCACGTGACTACGTGGCTCATTGGGCCAATCAAAGCTCATCAATGCAATGCAGATACAACATTCTACAGTTACACATGTATTAAAAAAAATGTCGGGTTGAAATCGGGCTCGGGCTCATAATTACAGTTAATGTGTCGGGCCGGGCCGGGCTCGGACAGAACGTGCACAGGGTCGGGCTTGATTTTCTGGGCCCGATCTAAGCTCTACATCTAGGTTTGGCTGCTTGGGATGGGCGAGGCTAGGTCTGTGCTTTGCAATGTTAGCCTAGGTCTGTGTTAAGCTAGGCTAGGTCTGTGCCAAGAGAAGTCCCTGTCTGACATTTCATGTTTTCCTTGTCCTCAAGGTATCATTCCTTGGAACGCCACACCGGGAAAAGCCTGCGGAGCGGCTCTGGGAGAGATCTGTGACACCAGCGAAGTAACGGAACACCGCTCGCCTCCTAGAATCTCTCTTTTACTCCCATCTCTTCTCCGCTCCACTCCTCTCTTCTACTCTCCACTCCAGTCCTTTCCTCTCATCTCTTCTCCACTCCACTAATAGGCTATGCCATTTCATGACGTACATGCAGGCAGCAGCCTACATGCAAACTTAAGGGACCTGGGTAGACGGAAAAAATAAACGCACAATTAACGCTCTTTTGGCTTGGTAAACGTTGTAGTTTTTTCACCTGCTGTCTAGCAACAACTAGTCACGTTAGAAAAACTACAACACCATACCGGATCTACACCGGAAACAAAACAACAAGCACGCCACACAAACTTGTTGGGGCAAGCAAGGATACGGAGCGGGTGAAAAACTCCTTAAAAGTGTGTGTGTGTTTGTGTGTCACTCTGTTCGAGCCTGCACAAGAGTTCAATGTTGTCATAAGCTGTTACGTCGTTCTGACCAATCGCAGTTCAAGGCCCACCTGGGTTGTACCACTTCGGGAGGGGCCGCTCAGTTACTCCCCTCTAGACAAAATCGACTTGGTTGCGATGTTGACAGTTTGTGAGTGTTGCTTCTGTCGAGTGAGTGAGAGGTTGCGGGCGCACAGCTCAGGCTGCCGGACGGAGCTGCAAGGAACTTTTATAAACACAATATTGTTATCCTGCAGTAACCAGCCCGACAGCCCCGAAACATTAACGGCCCACTGGGAATTCTCCCGACTCTCCCGATTACCACTCCGCCACCCTGTGTGTGTTTGTGTGTGGGTGTAGGCGTTATTCGATAGCCTGGTAATGTGTATATAGGCCTACGTACGGTAGGAATATTCATACTGGTTTAAATAATAAATATTATAGTATTTCCCATCTTTGCTGAGCAAGAGTTTTCAGTGATTGAAACAAATAAAAGCCTGGGCTATTGAAGTTTTACGGTAGGCCTACCACTGTCATGCACCTACCCGATGTCAAGTGAACCAGGTTGAATTCACTGCGGGTCTCTCTTCTTGCTGTCCTTCTCAACACTCTCTGATCTCACTCAAAGGCTAGCAGCAAGACATAAAGGGATATTTAGAATATCTTAGACATCATCACTGCGTCCAAGACAACCACTTGCTGTCTAGACCCCCTCCCAACGACTCTACTAAAGGCTTGCCTCCCTGTCCTCATCCCCCACCTCACCACCCTCTTCAATCAGTCTCTATCCCTTGGTCATGTTCCCTCTGTCTACAAACTTGCCTCCATCACCCCCATTCTCAAAAAGCCCACCCTTGATCCTGCCGACCTCTCCAACTACCGCCCCATCTCCAACCTGCCGTTCCTCTCCAAAATACTGGAATGCATTGTCACCGCCCAACTCCACACCCACCTCCAGTCAAACAATCTCTATGAACCCCTCAAGTCTGGCTTCCGCCCACTTCACAGTATCGAAACCGCCCTGTTCAAAGTCACCTATGATCTCCTCACCTCTGCAGACTCCGGTGCCCTCAACATCCTGCTATTACTTGACCTCAGCGCAGCCTTTGATACCATCCTCCTTAAAAGGCTGCGCCAAAAGGGTGTTGAGGGCACTGCACTCGACTCACCAAACCCACCCAAAATCCTCCCCTCACCCAACTAGAAACCTGCATCTCTACAATAAAAGCATGGCTGACCCTCAATTCCCTCAAACTCAACAGCGACAAAACAGAGCTCCTCCTCATAGGCAACAAATCCACTCTCAATGAAACTGGACCCATCTTACTCACCATCGACACCTCGACCGTCACTCCCTCCACCCTGGCCCGCAATCTTGGTGTTATCATGGACCCCACCCTCTCCTTTGTTCCCCATGTCAGTTCCATAGTTAAGACCTCCTACTTCCACCTCCGCCGCATCGCCAAAATCAGACACTGCCTGTCCCTCCCTGCTGCTGAATCCCTTATCCACGCCTTCATCTTGTCCCATCTTGATTACTGCAACTCCCTCCTCACTGGCATCACCCCTCATTCCCTCAATAGAGTCCAAAACTCTGCTGCGCGCCTTCTCACACACACCCGGTCTCGTGAACACATCACTCCTGTTCTCTTCACTCTCCACTGGCTCCCCATCAAACAACGCATCAACTTCAAAATCCTCCTCCTGACCTTCAAAGCTCTCCACCACCTTGCCCCGCCCTACCTCTCTGACCTCCTCATCCCCCATTGCCCCTCCCGAACCCTCAGATCCTCCTCCACTCTCACTCTGACTGTCCGACGATCCAAACTCAAAACCTTTGGTGACAGAGCCTTCTCACGAACAGCACCCCGACTCTGGAACTCTCTCCCCAACCTGTCCGCGACTCTCTCTCCCTTCCCATATTCAAATCCCGTTTAAAAACGTACCTCTATTCCCAAGCCTATGACCTCCCCTACCCATAACCACCCTTATCCCTATCCCTATCTATTATCACACTCTTCTGCTTGTCCCCCCTGATTGTCATCACCCTCTTCATGCTTCATTTTGTAAGCGTCTTTGGGTCATTGAAAAGCGCTATAGAAAATGAATGAATTATTATTATTATTATTAGAATATAAAAAAAAATCTGATTAATCGCGAGTTAACTATGGCATTAATGCGATAAATCTCGATTAAATATTTTAATCGCTTGACAGCACTAATATAAAATAATTGGCTGGAAAAAATTATCTTGAGTGAAAAACACTATATCAAATCAACTCACTTGGATTAATCCCATAAAGCAGAACTGTAGTTGGCTTTTGTCAAAAGAAACCATTGTCTTTGAGATCAGAAAACAAGGAAATCCAAAATGCCTTGCATTCCTTTAGCAAGAAACACCACAAATATAAAATTTGCTGAATGGCAGTACTGGAACATTCCAAATAGCTGAAAATCTTGTATTTGACCATTTTCAGTGCCAACATCTCCCCTGACAACTCTGGGGCAGCCTCCCAAATGTTGCACTTCTTCAATCCTTTCCACTCATCTCTTCTCCTCTCCATTCAACTTCTTTCCTCTCATCTCTTCTCCTCTCCACTCGTTTCCTCTCATCTCTTCTCTTTCTCCACTCATTTCCTCTCATCTCGTCTCTCTCTACCAATGCAAATCCCGACTCTTACTCTTGTACTTGGTGTTTCACAGTTCTACCTGTCTTACCATCTCTACATCGTGGCGTTCGCTGGTGCCGGAGCTACGCTCATCGCCTTGGTGAGAATTTTTGATGCATCAGATAAGAACACGTTAAAAAAAAATAATAATTGCCACAGTACGCTTAAGGTGTCCATAGCAACACCAACTCCCTCCATGTGACTATGTTCTCCGGAGGGTTGAAACGCTGCCCCAGACACACGCAGACACTCAACACACACGTCGTATTGACACACCCAGCACGACAACCTAGCACAGACATACTCTCACCCGCATACACATATGATCCCTGGCTGCATCCCTTTCTCTCTCTGAGACTCGACACAGGTTCTCTCTCTCTCTCTCTCTCTCTCTCTGAATCCAACTCTCTCTCACACACACACACACACAATGTTATTCTATTAATCAAATTTATATTTCGGATTTTAAACGTGATGTCGTATACGATCTTGTTGAAGATCACATCTTGTCATAGCACTTTTACTAACAAAAAGTATTTATATCTCAGTGTTCAAATTCTACACACCCTTTCAGATAATTGTTGTCATTTAGTAACAAAAATTAAGAACTCAAAATAAACCCTCATTGAATCAAAGCAGCCCAAAGGCTCCTTTATGACCAGGCAGGTCCTCATGCTGCTGTGTGCGGTGTGTGCAGATCCACTACCTTATGATCCTCGGGGCCAACTGGGCCTACCTGAAGTCGGCCGTCACCACGCACGACTACCAGGACATCAAGACCAAGGACGACCAAGACGTGGAGGCGGAGGCCCGCGCGAAGGACGGCCAAAACTCCTCCTCCTACTCATAAGAGGCTCACCCGCCCACCCCCTACACAGCCCCGACCCCCCCTCCTCTTCTCCCTCCACAAACACACTTCCTTATCCCCCTCCCCGACCCCAACCCCGCTGTAAAGAAAGTGTAACGCAAAGGAAGTGATGCCCCACTTCTCCGCACACACACACACACACACAAACACACATACACATGCACACACACACATCAGTGTTTGCTGATGTGACCCCCGACCCTAATTTGACATCGCCCTACCCCCTCCTCCTCCTTATGGAGGCTGTAGCCCCCCCCCCGTCACACACACACACACACACACACACACACACACACACAAAAACAAACACACTCTCTACACTAAGCCCCCTTTCTGAGGTCGAACTCAGGTGCAATGAGTGAGTGGTGGTGGTGGCGGCTTGGTCGCCATGGTAAATGCGGTAACCATGGCGCTGGGCCCTGAGTGAGCAGCAGCAGCCAGTTTCTCTCTGATCCTCCTCCCGACACCCTGAAGACCCACTGGTTCACTGTATAGTGTTGGGGGCCGTAGACGCAACCCACACAACCGTTACCCTATCCCCTCCTCCCCCTCTCCCCCCTCCTGCTTTCTTTTTGGTGTTTTATATGCATATATAAATATATATGAATATAAATATATTGTGAGAATGTGTATGAATGTTGTCAGGTTTGGTTGCTTTTCTCTTTTAAACACTGGAGTACGCGAGGTACTGCGATGGATTTGATATTATTTTATCTTCTTGTTTGATTTATTTTCCTTTTATATCCTATTTCACTCTTTTCTCTCATGGAGTTTTTTCATTGGTGATGCTTGATACGTTGTTGCACTATTTTAGAAGTATTAATATGAAGGAGAAATGTAAAAAAAGCCCACATAAAACAAGAAACACTTAAAGATAAAAACCTGTGAAGGAATATTTTTTAGAAAAATTAGCACGGTTAGCCGTTATTCAATGACTTATTGAGAACTGAGGTGTAAGCGCATCATTTAGCCTTTCTAGACTTTTGTCTCTTAACTGCAAGTTTGCTTCATTACCGAGAAAAGAAAAGGGTGTGCTTAGTTAATGACACACACTCAAACCAAAACCAAATCTCCAATGTTACGGTGTTGTTAAGATAAGGTCCCAAAAGATAAGGACAAATTTAACTTTGAATTGCTAACCAACCTTAGTAAGCCTAGTGGCCATCTTGGTTATCAGGGTGAACTGGGCGGTTGGAACTAAACCTCTCAGCTCACTGTCAGAGCCATGACGACCCCAGGTGGGCGAGGTCCATAGTAAAAAAAAAAAAAAAGGTTCTTATCTGTTCATAGATTTAACTGGATTTGAGTGGGCACCTCTCCCAGATCACCATGCCCCCCCCCCCACACTCCCACAAATAACTTAAACATAATATTTCATTACATTTTTTGACCTACGTATTTAGCATTGAAAAAGTAGTTCTGCATTTGATATAATTGTAACGTAACAACTTTAACATTTCTTGAAAGGGGTAGGGTGCATCTTCGATGACATGATGACGGCTTCGGGCGCAGACCATACAGATTTAAAAATACATACGACAAAATTTTTTACTAAAATCGAATTGATTTCTCAATGTTTTCTTAGTTTTTTAAAAGGCAGCTGGGTTCTTCTTGGTGTGATTCAGTGCTACCTGTGACGGAACATGTTTGTGCTTATTTTACAATGGCCAGCCCAATGAGGACCAGACGGAAGCCACTCCCTCACGCCTCTCACGAGCCACAGTGACTGTTTTGGATGTTTACACTGTTGTATAAATACAAGTCAGGAATTTTCATAACTATTCATTTTATAATCGGACATTGTTTAATATCCATGAACCGTATTCCAGACAAATCCTCACAGGTTAACCTGGGAGCTACTCTTTGTGTGTGTGTGTGTGGGGGGGGGGGGTTCAGGAGGATATGATAATTACAACAACAAAAAAAGATTCAAGATAAAAAAATAATAATACAAAGCATGTTAGTATCGTCCACGTGTGCAGCTGTCTGTTCCGTTATAAAAAGGACTATATTGCCATGTGTGTTTTGTTTGGTATCCGTGCTTCGGCCGGCGGGGTTGGACGAGCGCGCGCCTCGCACTTTGATGCGCGGCCCCGCGCGAGGCGCAGAGTCGGCACGAGGGACGCTCTGCCCCGCGCGAGGCGCCACGTTGACGAGGGTGGCAGTCGTCTCCTTGTTACTTGCATGAAGGAGACTCAAACTGTGTCTTTGCAGTCTTGTACAGGTGATGTGTAATCAAGTGTACTGACCAGTATGATAGGCAGTGTTCTGACCCCCGAGCCCCCCACTCTTTTCTAAAGGATCTCCATTGTACTTGATGGCATTGTTAGACCCCCTCCCCCCCCCCCTCACTCCCCAGTAGATGTTACATGATTATTTGTTCATTTTTTAAGTTGGGAAATAGTTCTATGACTCATATATAGTGATGATTTTTGTAACCTTCTCTAGTAAAAAACGATATTTTTATTATCGTGACGTCGTTGTCTGTGCGTCATTCTTGAGTCTGGCTTTTCTGAACGTTTGGAAACTGGGCCTGATGGTTTACTCACCATGAGCCTGGCCTGTTTCACTACTTCTTTTACCTTTTAGACACACAGTTAACACGAAGATCGTTTATCCGATCAATGTGGATCAGTGTCAGGCCTGAATATCATCAAGAATCAGTCTAAATAATTTCGTTATTCTTAAAAAACGCCAGTTCCCCATAAAATGGACAGATGTCATCCATGCAAGGTTGATTCTAACTATATGTCAAGTGTGCGTTATGTCGTAAATCTTCTGCGAAACAAGTCGTACACTCCAGCATGATTGTGTCCATACAGTGTGTAAAATAAAACGCTAAACACAGTTAATTGTTAAAACATTATGGCTGGCGTGCAACGTGACAGCAGGCATTACGGTAATATGATGTCGTAATGTCGGCTGGGCGTTGGTCAGGCAGGCCTTCCGCACAATGCTGCCCTCTGGTGGCTAAAGTTATGACACTTCTTTATCTACATATCGTTATTATGCGAGCAAATTAAAATACAAATTAACATCAAAACGTCTTGAGTCATGCTTGTTCAGGGATATGCTTGTAAAAAAAAATCAATGGTTAATCGTGTTTATCAGTTCATAAACACGATTAACCATCTTTCAGGTCCAAACTTGATTCATTCGGAACCATAATGCATAATCATCTCATCTCATCATCTCATTTTCGTCCGCTTATCCGGGGTCGGGTCGCGGGGGGAGCAGCTCAAGCAGGGGGCCCCAGACTTCCCTTTCCCGGGCCACATTGACCAACTCTGACGGGGGGATCCCGAGGCGTTCCCAGGCCAGTGTTGAGATATAATCTCTCCACCTAGTCCTGGGTCTTCCCCGAGGTCTCCTCCCCACTGGACGTGCCTGAAACACCTCCCAAGGAAGGCGCCCAGTGGGCATCCTTACCAGATGCATAATCATCATACTCCTTAATATTAATCGGTTTTTGTGACCATTTATTTCAATAACATTTTTTACAATATATATTTATGACATCATTTCACAGTGTTTTTGCATTACAAATCATGTTCTATTTTCAGTTCAATCTCATCTGTTGGCAGATGTATTAATTATAAAACCTTTGCACTATAATCTAGATTATTATCATCATCATTATGGAATTTAGATTAAAAACAAAAGAGAAACCTCTTAAAATAACGTAAGTCTGTTTAAGGCTTAGTGAACAAGGTCAGTGATATGGTCATGAATTAAAACAGGAAACTTATACTATAAGCACCTGCAATTTGATAGTGTTTTGAGATGCCATTTTGTTAAATTTTTTATCAACATTGTTTCCTACATATTGGATTCAGTGCGGCAGTTAAGTTCAGTTGGGGTTTAACATACGAGTCAGTATCCTACCTAGTGGAGGTTTACCACGCACACATCGGCTGCCTCTCATCCCGTACGCCTTGGCTCGCTGTGATCAACGTGGCCCCTGCTCGACCAATCAGCGATCAGTGGATGTAAACCTCTGCATAGACGGGCGACACACGCTGCTAACCTCAAGCAGGACCGGACGCCTCCGCATTCACCTTGGTCTGCTCCCCATCCCGTGAGCAACCGAGGAGGTGGACGGGGGGTTGTCAGTTCAGCAGCACGCCTCACCGCTATCGGCAATTCTGCTGCCGCCGCCGCTGCCACGTGGTTCCTTTCGCCGCAGGTCCACTGCGTCGCTCGGCAAAAGGTGGTGGGCAGGCTCGTCACTAGTGGCCAGCATGCGGCGCACCGCCTCCTCGAACGCCGACGTCACGTTGGTGGCGTCCTTTGCGCTGGTCTCAAAGTAGGCGTGGCCGCCGTTGTCGCGGCACCAGTGCTGCACGTCCTCGCCGGCCACCTGCCGCTCGGGTGCGTCCACCTTGTTGCCGAGCACCACGAAGGGGAAGCGGTCGGGGTCGCGCACATCGGCGTAGTAAGCAAACTCCTTCTTCCAGTTGGCCAGGTTGACGAAGCTCTGGCCGTCGTCCAGGCTGAAGGTCAGCAGGCAGCAGTCCGAGCCGCGGTAGAAGGGCGTCCGCAGGCTGCGGAAGCGCTCCTGGCCTGCCGTGTCCCAGATCTGCAGCGTGACGGCGCGGCCGTCCACCACCAGTTCCTTGTTTAGGAACTCCACACCGATGGTGTGGAAGAGGTGCGTGTCGAACTTGTTGGACACGTAGCGGTTCATCAGCGACGACTTGCCCACGCCGCCGTCGCCCAGCAGGATCACCTTCAGCAGGGACGACTTGGTGGCCTCGGCCATGGCAAAGGCACGCTGTTAAGACCCCACACCCCGCCCCACCAACCGGAGCTGAAGGAACCGAGGCGGAGGCTGGCCGGAACCAAATAGGGCTGGGTGTAAACGGATTAGACTGGATGGAACCGGATTGGGCTGGAGCGGAACCGGAGGGGAACCGGTTTGGGCTGGCTGGAACTGGATTGGGGTGTGATTTTGGTTGTCCCAAATCACGCCTGAGGGACAATGCTTCCACCTTAGAAAGAAAACAGAAATGTAAGCCTTTAGAAATGAATAAGTAATAACTAGGAATAACTAGGGCAAACGTGAACTGAACTTACTGTATTAATGCCTGATGAACGTTACTGTGAACTCGTTCATTCTGGTGTCTGTAAACGGCACGCTCACTCTGTTAAACTTCGTTTAATAGGGGGATTATTTGTTTATCAACACGGCGGATGCGCGCGCAGAATATTCGCAAAAAGAAAATTTGTTTGACCGGTTGCCATGGTTAACTCTGTTTGGTTAATTTGCAGTTGTGGTGTTGTCAGCTTACTGTTACATTAGACTGTAATCAGAAAACACGGTTATATGCTATAGGCCGTACAGTATCTGTGGTATAAAGGCTGGGACGAATTCCAAATTATAAATATTTACACAATTTATTCCTTTGCTTTTTTCTTCCAAGTACTGCCCAAAACATTTGCTTGTATTTAACCTTTATTTGTAACTTGGCAATTTCACTGGATTTCCTGAAGCTACTAAGTTAACCCTAACCCTGTTGTCATAATGTTATCTAACCACAGATTGTACATACACATTCATAAATGAAGTAGGGCTGCCCCCTAATAGTTAACTTGTTGGTTTTACTAGTAATGTTACTAGTAAAACCATGTTCTCTATAAAAATAAATGTGCTCTTTCATCTTACACTTTGTTTGTCACAGGCGTCACTACATGGTGTGTAGAGTATCCGCCTACTACAGAGCAGAGTTCTACACCATGTACAGTATTGGGACCTGCATGCAGTGGTGTAGTCTAGACTCTACGTGATACGCAGGTATATACGCCTATACCCACTAGGAACGCACCAGGATTTGCGTATACCCACTTAAAAATGTGCACGGATACGTATCAATCGTCTTGTGACAGATCTTTCACTTCTGTGTTTATTTTGCGCAAATACCGGTTGGGTATAACTGCAATAAAATACTTTAAGCAGGGGAAGTTATCTCCTACATTCACCATTCATAAAATTCCCCCTGCCCTGTCTCTGTTACGAAGCGCGAAGCTGCCCCTGCATCTCCGCACGTTAGTTGGCGGCCCGAGCCCCTCCTTCTCGCGTGTGTGTGCGTGTGTGTTTGTGCGTCTGTGCGTGCGCGTGTGTGCGTGTGTGTGCATGTGTGTGTCCAGTCCTCCCATATTAATGTGTAAACCACATAACAAGTAGTCAACAGAAGACAATGTTTTAATTCCACTTTATATCTCCTTGTTACTTTTAGATGAGAACCCCTGGCCAGCCTTTTAGACTGGGTGTCAGGCTAGGGAATTTAAAAACAGGCATCCTTGGTTAGAGTGGAGGGAAGAAAAGTTAGGTAAATGTCAGCCAACATACAGTTGGTAAACACAATTGAAATTCGCAACGTTTTATGGGAGGCAACGGCATCGGGTTGCCGTAATATAACTCAAGTATCACTTAGCCACTCTCTACTTGCTTGACAAAACACCCATTCCTCCTTATAAACAGACGGACTACTGGAACAGGAGGTGATAACATAAATTCCAGAATGCCATAAGTTGTTCTCGAGGTAGCCCTCCACTCAACTGTTGCTGCTCCAAGTCCCTAATCTTATGCGTCAGTACATGAAGTGTTGAGGTCATACCTGTATAGACCGCATGCAAAGTGTGTGGTTAGATTTCATTTTTTATTTCTGTTTTAGGATATATTGGTACAGGGAAAAGAGGCAAACTGGAAGGAATATATTCCGACAGCTACGACGGGGGGTACTGTGATGACATCTGCCGTCCAAGATCATAGGTACATTTAAGTTGTAAATATGGATACAAATCCCTGACGAGACTAATTGTATGAAGTTGAAGGTCTCAAGATAAATACATCTGCACACCTCTGCTTCTTTCAGATGGCATTCTCCCCCCCCCCCCCCCCTAAAAAAATCTATTTTCAAGGAATAGGATGAAAAACTAATTTGAAGGCGGGTGTCTGTTGAAGTTTAAAATGATTGGATCTGCCCAGTGCCACTCTGGATCTGCCATAACCAATCGCTAACGTTTGGTTGTGACGCATGTCATGCGCCGGGAATCACGCGCAGGTTGTACACAAACCAAACACCTTGCGCGTCTGCACGAAAATGTCCGTCAACGACAGCTGCAGGTTTTGTTCGTCGAATTTAATTTATCAGGGAAAAATTGCACATTGTAAATCAACTACCGACCTACAACAACAACTCAAACTGGCGTACGACTTTATCGTCATTGTTCTCAGACACGCCCTCTGTTCGCTGATTGGCGGCCGCTGTGGCGGCACCAGAAAACCAAATTACATACAGCAGGTCCAGACCTAGTACTGAAGGGAAATTCAAATTGAGCGGAAGTACTTAGGCGGGCGGAGCCAGGCTAAGAGAACGGGCTCCGTTCAATGAATTTAAAGCCAAAACTGATTGAGCACCGTTTATAAACACTTCCGGGTTTTGCCGTTGGCTTGCGTCGATACGTCACGTGTCGATACGTCATCAGTAAGGGCAGGACCCCGAACCGATCTGGCCATAGACATCTTATAGGTAGACGGAGCATCGAATGCTACCGCCTACTGGCGCTGACGAGACGTGGGGCCGCTCCACTCAGTGTAATCCGTTTGGCTGGAGCAATGAACTGTCAGCGCATTTAATTAATCATACCTCACTGAATACCACTGATTTTCATGCGGTTTTTTGTCATACGTGTAGCTATGATAAAGGCCACATGGTTTGGCATGTTTTATTATTCAATACTAATTATACCAATACTACGGTAATGTTAAATCTTGCTTGTGAAAAGTAATCCCCCGATTCCTATTATGGATTGTCCGCCGATTTGAGCAGGAATACGCTGAACAACAGCCCGGCATCCTGTTTCTGCTGCTGTTGCTGCTCCCGGTTGACCACTCCAAGATGGCGGCCGTATTTCTCGCGTCCCAGCAGCCAATGCTCCGTCTATCTATAAGATGTCTATGGATCTGGCAGCCGATCACATTTGGTACTCACACCGGCGTTGCTATGGTGACCTAAATTATTATAAGCAACTGAAAACGATGCCGGTTTGAAACTAAAACTGTGATTCTGAAAAAAGTATAAATGCTAACAAAATTCCGTTTAGATAGTATTGAAGATACAAGTGTGTAGATTTGTTTAATGGTTTGAACGATGGTAAACGGTTGAAAAATGAATGAGTTACGATGTCTAGAAGTAGGTGTATCAGAATGGGCTGACGTCTTCGATGAAAACAGCTGAAAACGAAGCGGTATGAAACTAAAACTGTGATTCTGAAGAAATTTTAAATGATATCGAAATTCTGTTTAGATATTATTGAAGATACAAGTGTGCAGATTTGTTAAATGTTTGTACGAAGATAAACGGTTGAAAATTGATTTAGTTATGTTCAGGGACGGCTGGTATAAATGGGCTAACAGGGCTAAGCCCTCCCTACCTTTTACAGTAAAAATGAAAAAATATTATTATAAACCGTAGAACATATTGTTTTAAATGTTGGTAGAACCTAAAGCAGCAACTGCACCAAAAAGTGACAGAAAAACCCAGGATATATGATATATCTTGTTTTTTTTCCTGTGAATGGGCTAAATGTATTCAGCCCAAGCGGAGTAGCGTAAGCTTCCATTCAATTTTGATTGACAGGTATCGTGACACGCCCCCTTCATATGCTTTTCCATTTGGGCTAAAGTCATTCAGCCCAAGCACAGTAGCGTAAGCGGCCATTTTATTGTGATTGACCGGTGTCGTGACACGCCCCAATTTGGGCTAATTTCATTTAGCCCAAGCACAGTAGCATAAGCTTCCATTGACGTTTGATTGACAGGTGCCCTGACACTTCCCCTTCATATGCTTCCCATTTGGGCTAAATTTGTTTAGCCCAAAGGCCGACCTTGGACCAGCTAGCACAGTAGCTACAGCACAGTGACCTTCGACCAATCACAGCACAGTAGCGCAAGTGCAGTATGGTGGGCGTTAGTATGAAAATGAACGAAGTGGATTATTTAATTTCTAATCGGTTTTCTTTAATGTCTTTGGAGGAAAAATTGGGGACACATCATCCAAACGATGTACATCACACTAATTATTTAAATGCTGACTCATTTATATAAAATTTTTATTATTACGCAGTGCATTACGGAACGCACTGCTTTTACTGAGTGCGCTCAGAATATGGCCGGTAATAGTGCATTTGTAAGCGGGCCAAGAACGTTTCGTATCGAAACATTAAAAAAGCATATGTCTAAATAACCCAACATGACGTGACAAGTGTGTAGGGAAAGTGGCCCCTCTGCCAGCTGCATTTCAGCGACAGGCAGCAACAATAAGGTTCTCTAAGGAATCGGAAATTATCAATTTAATGTTGCATACAACATTGCCAAAGAGTTGCCATTCACCAAATTTAAATCCGAAATTATTCTCATGAAGGAAAATGGATTAAACGTCAACCCGACGTATAGCAATGAGATGGCATGTGCACAATTCATTGCGATAATAGGCGACACCTTAAAGCAAAAGACAGCTGCTGACATCGGAAACGCCACATAGATGTCCTGCATGATTGACGGCGACATAGACGTCTCTACCAAAGAGTGTGTGATCGTACACAGCCGCATTTTGCGCAAAGGGAGACCGGTCAACATCTTAATTGTTTAATACTTTAAGCACAAAAAAAAGTTTTATTTTGCTTAATGGTTGAGTTCAAAATGTTCAATTTCAGTTCAGTGAAGCACTTTAAACACCTTATTTTTCTTTTTATTTATAATTGTGCTTCAAATAAAGACACGCATTTCTCTACACCTTATTCTTGTTTAAAAATCATTCACATTATATGAAAGTTATGAAATATATAAAGATATAAGTGTGTAATATATAAGATATAAAGGTGACCTCATGGCGTCTGGAGCCCTGTTAAGTAGGCCTATTGATAAATGTAATGCATTCGTTAGCCCGCCCACCCAAAATCACCACCAGCCGTCACTGGTTATGATACTTCTACAGTTGAAGTACGATTTATGATTTGAATCATCGACTTTCAGGTTTTTTTTCGGGTTTATTTTTTTCTCACGTCGCGCCCCACAGTTTGAAAACCACTGTGCTAGACCCTAGAACCTAGAGCATCTGTGGTATAAAGGCTGGGACGAATTTCGAATTATAAATATGTAAACTTTATGTTGAAAGTATGGGCCGTCGCGATTCCCATTGAAACAGGGCGCGGTAATTTATTTATTTATTTTTTACGGTTTTCGTGTACTGATTTTTCCTAAACGGTTATGATTTACTAACTCGTTACACGTATATCCATGCGCATCCCTACCTCGGGTCCATATCTCCGACGCTCCATTGTTCCGTCCTCTCGGCCATATGCAGACTCCTCCGGCTGGACTCCTCCCGTTGCTCCGCCGTTGGAGGAGTCCGCATACGACCGAGTGGTCGGAACAATGAAGCGTCAGAGAAATGACATGGCACCGAAGTGAACTGACAGCTGTCTACTGAAATCATCTTTCTCGAATGCTGCGGCGGCCTGAGTTTGTTGTTGCTAGTGAAGTGACGTGAAGAGGTCAACCGTTGGCTCTATTACCACTAATTGAAATGGGCACAGCGCCACCTATCGTACCGGGGAAAGAAATACTTGAATCGATTTTCTCACTGCCATGTATACTCAGACAATTGCAGTTGTCCAATTGAGGAGCATAATCGAACTATGGCCTTAATCAGATTAAGCTGTGCATGTAAACGTACTGACTGGGGGTCAGAGAAAGGGCAATTTACCCGCTTCGGCAATGTAAATGTTTGATTCTCATGCCATGAGGCAAAACCATATCTAAATGTCTAGTAACTAATACATACTCAACAGGTTAAAACACAATTGACCCTTAGGGCTTGGTATGACTGAGAACATAATTATAAAGGGTTTAATGTATATGGTGCATCAATGTATTTTAATTGCTCAAAGCCATTCTGGGACATTAACCTTTTCGTCCGCAGACCCTTACAGAGATTGCCTTCATAAAAAACAATGTCGTAGCAGCAGTCATGTTTTCTGTCATCCCCTCTCTCCTCCTCACCCAACACACAGCCGGTCATGTGCCTCGTCCCGCAAGAGCAAAACCATGGCTTCTCTTCCCCTGTAGTAACCTAGCCTGGCACCGCCCACCTACCTACTTCCGCTCAATTTCAATTTCACTTCAGTACTATGGCTGTTTCCCGCGTCCTTGCTAGTCGCGTCCTATGAAGATGAGACTAGAGTGCTAGCTCGAGTGCTTCCTAGCGTTCGGACTTTGGAATGACTTGCTAGTGTGGAAGCGCTTCCGCTTCCGATTTTTAATACTGCGTTTGCGCTTGTAAACACATGTGCGCTTATGAATAAAACATGGCAGCAATCAAGCTGATCGATATTTATTTGACTTTTGCCTGTTATGAATGTGGTCATGTCTCCTTCGCATGGAATTCCCTCTTTGAGGAAGTCACAAAAGCTTTGTTGCGGTTGATCAAATCGTCAAAATTAGAAATTCCATTCAATTTTTATAAAACCAAGTGAAATTGTCTGAGAACTTAATTCATGCATCACATTTACAGTATGGTTGATTACTATTATGCAGGGGAAAAAGATGAAGAAAGTGATGATAAACATGTATTTATTTGGATATATTATTTAACTGATCTGATTCATTCATTCATATATACCTACAATCTACCAGTGCTTAGAACACATAAGTATATTATATATAATACAATTATATACGTTCAATACAAATTACAAACATTGCAAATGATCGGTGGTGCATTTATTTGACAACATGTTTGTGCGCCACCCTAAGGTGCACAAAAGCCTCCGTTTGCTGGGCTGACCCTAAGAAAAAAGATAGAAAAAATAAGGTATACATAAAAATGTAATCTTGTGAGCGAGTAAATTGACATTGGTGACACAGTGGTGTTTAACACCAGCTACGTCCATGCAAAATATAGCAACGTATCATTAAGTAAAAATGTTTGAAAAGGGGGACAGGTCTTTAAGCTTGATTACTTGCATTAACATGATGAATCTATAAAAACCAATACGGCACAAAATATTTCTGAAAACTTTAATATAACTTACATTTGAACGTGCACTGCTTTCCCTCTGCCATTTTCATTAATATCCCGTGCAGCGTGTGAACGCAGAGGATTGTGGGTAGTTAGGGCTCGTCTAGGATGCAGCGATGCATCCTTAAAAAATCTCGGAATTCTCAAAAGCAAAGAACGCAAAAATGGCGCGGCTTTCGAGTGTCCTCAACAGGGACTCTCTAAATCGACGCCACTTCGCCCGGGGCGGGACTTTGCGTCCTATGTCACTCGCTATGGGTGCGCGTAGCCGTTTGTCTCCGGGATCTGTGCACGAACTCCCTTGCACTACAGGATTACGAGCGTCATGTCGTTCGCGATGGAGGGTGGGGGACATTCCTACAGTCTGTGATGATAGGCTATATTTCTACAAATGACTTACTATTACTAGCGATTAACATGACAAAACAACACGAGCTAAGCTAACATTAGACTATAGCCATACCAGATAACGCCATACCAAGCAGGTATGAAGTGGCGAAGTGGGGAAGGATGCCATGGAGCTCGGCAGTGGGGTGCACAGTGTGTACTGTTCTCTGTTCTTCGAAAAAAAATCCCTAGCTAACCCTAACTATTTCTATTCAACTCTGAACCATTTTGCAACACGCAACTGTGTGTTGGTGTGTCTTATTGCTTCCCACGTCTGTCTGCATCTTTCCCACTCCTGGCTAATAGTTTCAGCTTTTGTACTGTATATGAGAAATGATGACCCTGTACCACACTGCTGACTTGTTGATGTTTTGTGAGCACTCACGCATTTCTCTAGGTATCTTAAGTTTCCTACTGGAGTCATCAAAACTTTGGACTTTGTGTTATTGTAAGAAATATTGTGTTGCAAAAACACTTTGTGTCTTACCCTTACCCTAACCTAACCTTAACCCCAATAACATTTCTTCATCATAAACTACAAGTTACGCAAAATGGCATGCAAACATCCAGTCCAATATGAAAGAAAAAAGCTAGCTTCATTAAGGAATCAAACCCCTTATCCCCGCGTTAATGAGTTGTTCTCTGACCACTAACCCATCAGGTCTTAGTACATGTGATTCAAGAGTTAACCACTTGACAATCTTTAAACTTCGGTTGCCTAGAAATTGTAAAGACAGTGATGTGTGAACATTGTGCGCGTATCCGTCACTCGCGATGTGTGTGCAGTCCAAAATGAGAGAAAAAACCTTGCATCACTAGGGAAACTGTCGTTGGAAACTGTAAACAAAGAGATCGACTTTTGTTTAACTGCTAACTAACAAACGGGTTTATGCGTTCACTGAACAAAGATTATGGAAATAAAATACCACTTTTCCATCAGAACCGTTATTACCAACCCATAGCCACTAAAAGCCAAAACCTTTCTCACATGCACACGGTGACACCCATCGCGAGTGACGGCTACGCGCACACATGCACACCCATAGCGAGTGACGTAGGACGTAAAGTCCCGCCCCGGGCGAAGTAGCGTCGATTTAGAGAGTCCCGTCCTCAACATTTGAACGGTGCTCGTCGGCGTTCTATGACGTAGCGTCCTTAAAAGGGCCGTTGAGCATGCTTCCTTGACATTGGGAAACACCCCAGGTCTGGGTCTGCTTAAAGGGGACCTATTATGCTTATTCGACTTTTATGACTTATAAACGTTGTTATAATGATTGATAGTCATGTTTAACCATACTAAAGTGTCAAATAATGACGTACATGCATTTCGACGTATTCCCTGCTGACAGTCTGGGGTGGCTGTGCAGAGCGCCAAACACTCGGGACAACGATTGCGATTCACTTGTTCACATTTCCGGGAGACATCTACGTAGACGTACTCCTGCCAAGCCCCCATATGCCTGGTCAAATCTGCCCGCGCGCTCCAAGGAAGGTAACCAATCACAACAGAGTTGGGTTGGCAGGAGGGGGGCGAGGGGGCGGAGAAGGACGAAACGGAGCGTTGAGAGAGAAGGCTGAAAGCGCCCAGCTGAGAGGAAGAGTTTCCCGAAAATCTACATCGTTTTTTGTGTATGGTTAAACATGACTATCAATCATTATAACAACGTTTACAGGTCATAAAAGTCGAAAAGCATAATACGTCCTCTTTAATATGAATGCGTTCCATGGAAACCAGACTTTTGAGAAGGATACGAGAGAAGCTATTCGGTCTGTTGTGGGATCGCTGCCGAAAATCGATCAATTAAAGGCCGCGGTGAATTTAGTTTTAGGTTGGATATTCAACGGATATTCAGTCCAGTTCCAGCCGCGACTTCAGAGATTTGCCCGACAATAGCAGCAGGAGAACGGTTAGCGCACCTCGCAGAGCCTCGCGGTGAATCGCTGGAAACTGATTTAGGGACCGTCAATAAATTACTTCACGTAAATATATCAATACAAAATACTTGCAGTTTTTTTCAATAGTTTTCATTTCATGTGACCCAGTGACTCCAAACCAGTATCTTATTGTATTATTAAACCTGAAGAATAAGAAACACCACTTGTTATGGTATTTTATTGCTTCCTCTATTTTATATGAATATTAATATGCAGGAATTATCATATTTCTTTCAATAGCTTCCATGTGACCCAGTGACTCCAAACCAGTATCCAATTGTAGAACTAAACCCTAAGAATAGGACACACCAATTTGTTTTGTATTTTAGGGCTTTCTCTATTTTATATGAATATTAATATGCAGGAACTATCATATTTCTTTCAATAGCTTCCATGCCATGTGACCCAGTGACTCCAAACCAGTATCCAATTGTAGAACTAAACCCTAAGAATAGGACACACCACTTTTCATGGTATTTTACAATTGGATACTGGTTTGGAGTCACTGGGTCACATGGCATGGAAGCTATTGAAAGAAATATGATAATTATTACTTATTAATGTTCATATAAAATAAAGGAAGCACTAAAATACCATGAAAAGTGGTGTGTCCTATTCTTAGGGTTTAGTTCTACAATTGGATACTGGTTTGGAGTCACTGGGTCACATGGCATGGAAGCTATTGAAAAAAATATGATAATTCCTGCATATTAATATTCATATGAAACAGAGGAAGCACTAAAATACCATAAAAAGTGGTGTGTCCTATTCTCAGGTTTGAGTTCTACATTGGATACTGGTTTGGAGTCGCTGGGTCACATGGCATGGAAGCTATTGAAAGAAATATGATAATTCCTGCATATTAATATTCATATAAAACAGAGGAAGCACTAAAATAACATAAAAAGTTGTGTGTCCTTTTCTTAGGGTTTAGTTCTACAATTGGATACTGGTTTGGAGTCGCTGGGTCACATGGCATGGAAGCTATTGAAAGAAATATGATAATTCCTGCATATTAATATTCATATAAAATAGAGGAAGCACTAAAATACCATAAAAAGTGGTGTGTCCTATTCTCAGGGTTGAGTTCTACGATTGAATACTGGTTTGGAGTCACTGGGTCACATGGCATGGAAGCTATTGAAAGAAATATGATAATTCCAGCATATTAATATTCATATAAAATAGAGGAAGCACTAAAATACCATAACAAGTGGTGTGTCTTATTCTTAGGGTTTAATAATACAATTAGACACTGGTTTGGAGTCACTGGGTCAAATGGCATGGAAGCTATTGAAAAAACTGCAAGTATTTTGTATTGATATATTTACGTGAAGTAATTTATTGACGGTCCCTAAATCAGTTTCCAGCGAATCACCGCGAGGCTCTGCGAGGTGTGGTAACCGTTCTCCTGCAGGTATTGCCGGGCAAATCTCTGTGAAGTCGCGGCTGGAACTGGACTGAATATCCGTCGAATATCCAACCTAAAACTAACTTCACCGCGGTCAATTAACTCCGGAGCAAGAACAAGCTTTGCAGAGTTTTGTTGGTGGCCATGAGGTTGTGGCGCTTCCCCTATGCTTCCCCCCACCGGGTTCGGGAAAAGTTTGATTTCCCAGCTGGCTCCGTTAGTGGTGAAGGAGCCGGTCCCGTCGCAAGACAATACGTCACGACCAAACGCTATGCGATTGGTTATGGCAGATCCAGAGTGGCACTGGGCAGATCCAATCATTTTAAAACTTCTTCAGCCACCCGCCTCCAAGTGAGTGAACGTTTATCAATTGAGCAGTTCCAGACCTTCTGTACAAGTGAAATTAAGTACGATGGTCTCGTAGGACCAGGCTATAGTAGTAACCATCATGCGCCATTTAATTCTTCCAGAGAGACGTAAATGCATGGGTCTGACCCCCCACACACGCATGCATGCACACATAGGCCGCTACACATTGAATACGGGACACTTGAGGAAATGGTTTCACGCTGTTTCATGCACTTTCCATCGACCACAATCAAACCGGCTGTGTGACTGAACACTTATTCTGGCAAGAAACACTACAAACTAGGTGTGATTGACAAGGGGGCAGCCGTCGAACCAGAGTCGGCTCACTCGGCTGCATGGTGGATTATGAACGGTGAGGCGAAAAATGACAACCTAAATAACCACAGACATGAAATATATACAAATATACGGCCAGATTGGCTCACTGTTCATGTCCCCTAACAAACCGCGTCTTTGCAAGTTCGCCAAATCGTTACCTCAAGAATGGTCCCGAAATGTAATCCTACCTCTGGAGTCGGCGGTCACGAGTGGACCTCCATCTCTCCGAGGAAGCGGCCCGGTGGGTAGGCGGTGCAGCGGCGCTCTCCTCGGAGGGACTGACTCCACTCCACCGTGCCGTGGGACTGGCTCCACTCCACCGTGCCGTGGGACTGGCTCCACTCCACCGTGCCGTGGGACTGGCTCTCCGCGGTCCCCCTGATGACGCTCATATGACCCGTGGCGCCTCCTCCCCCGGCGTCATGCGCTCTGAGCCTCCGCGGTGCCACAGTATCAGTGGAGACGTATCCTGGTGTGGAGGGTTGGGATGTGTACAAATGTAACTGTGTGTGGTTGTATGAGAGAGAGAGCCATTACCTTTCACAAAAAGAGCTGGCAGGTTGGAGAACTTGACATTTGACAGACACATGTCTGATGTCAGTTAAGATGCCACTTAATCAATATATCTCAATAGTTGTGTTTTCAGACAACGTAAGCCTTATTTTATTTTCGCTTGATATAAAGCTTTAAATCAAAATGCTAAGTTTGGCCCCAAAAGGATTTTTTTTTTTAATAATTATTACATTTTACACTTCATGTGAGAGTAATTATACAACAATAACAATAGTGTTATTAAATATCACAACATGCACAGATTGTTGGCCTCGTTCAAAACAAGATTATATATAAAACTAAAGCCAAATTCCAGTCAGCTCCACCTTGGAGCCACATAGTGGATACAACAATTGATGCATGGGTCTGCTTCAAAAACAGATCTCAAAAGTTATAAAATAACATTGACATCTCAACATGATAATGTTCAAAAATGTGTGTGTGTGTGTGTGTGTGGGGGGGGGGGGGGGACACAAAACATGTAAAGTAATTAAAAATGTAACATAAAACATAAAAGTAACACAAAACGTGTTACGACTAAAAGGAATTGTATTCGGGAGACTGCAGAGCACGAGGAGCATTAGGGTCAGATGAGCGACTCACATGCTCCACCAATTCTCCCCATCACATGTCTCCCTGCTCCACATGAATGGGTTAGTGTGTATGTGTGTGTCTCATACTTTGCTTGTGCATGCTGTATTCAAACCATATAGCATGTGTTGTCTTACCAACCAGGGTCCATCGTATACCTTGAGCCCCATGGCTGCCTGACCTATTGAAGACCACCTAGAGTCCTTTTTCCATCAGATTTTCAAGCGAATTAGGATAAAGTTTCTGCAGGTCGGGGGACTCAAAAGTGGATCAAAGATGGTGACCAAGTCGGCGGAGGGACGCCCAATATATTTTTTTTGCAAGAAAATAATAATTATTTGATCATTAATCGGCTGAAGACTGAAAAAGAGAGTACTTTAAGATTAACAGTGCACTTTAGAAATGTTCTAATGAGCACAGTATAATGACAATATACTTCTTTATTTTACTGCGCTAAATATCAAAAAGTATGGCGAGTCCATTTACAACAGCCAGGTCTCTTTGGGCTCAGAGACACACCCACCCACTGTGGTACCACTGCCCCCCGCACACACTGCAGGTCACAAAGGTCACGCAGTCGTGGTCCGGGCCCCCAGGTTTCACCCAGCCAGGCAGGAAGAGTGTCCCGCGGGACAGCTGGCTCACCCAGCAGTCCGATGGCCGGATGTACAGGGGTCGTCTGGTGTGGGCGTTGGGTGGGTCTTCTCTGGAGGGGGTTGGTGAGGTGGCTCCGTCATCAGAGCGAGTGGTTTTTCATCGACAATGTATGTAGCCTGTAGGAGGGCCACCGGGACTGATGGCCCGTCAAGTTCTCGGAGGAGGGCCGTCATGGCCCCATAAGACCCCTCAGTGTTCAGCTTTCGGATCTGAAAAGCACAGTGCCTTATCTGCTCTTTTGTATCCATTTGTGTGTCGAGGAGAATGAATAGATACATTGATGGCTTTTTATGGCAGTCGAACAAAATTATAAACTTTGTTGCACACTGAAAAGTAGAAAATATTATGTCGAATGCAATGTACAAACAATCTTAAAGTTCAGTCCATTGTTACAGAATGCGTCAAGCATAATGCGGGATAACAAACAATAAAACATATAGTATAGTGGTACTTTAAAACCTGTGGGTCACATGGTACATGTGGTATATTATTACCTTATTTCGCAGGGTATTTGTTTGCCGGTAAGAAACGGACTCTCTTGTAAGTGGCCATGTTTTCATATTGTAACCCAGGTTACTTTCTGTAGTTCTAAAGTTACAGGAATTCCCTAAAAGCATCATTTTCAGAAAATAATCACTAGATAATGTAGTTTACGATGCGCCCTAAACGCATCACAGGCGCATGAGCGGGAGACAGCCGATGACGCAGAACAGAGAACTGCGGGACACACATGCAACTACTAGTAATTAGCTGATAAAGATAACGATATTGATAAGATACCTAATGTGAAAAACTACATTCGAGACACTGTTGAGATAAAGAAAACTACTAGCGGTTGGTTTGGGAGAAAGCTCCGGACGGGTGCTTTCCGAGTGAATTGACGATTTATCCTGGTGAGTTAACAGTTCTAGGCTAGCTAATAAGCACTGGGTTAGCCGCTTAGCATTACCTTGTTTTTGCTTAAAACGAATAATTGTGTGTTTAATTGCCTGAGATATGTGTGTGAAACTTAAAAACCAGTCAGGATATAATGTGTATGTGACGTGAATTGGATACGGCCGAGGGTGTTAACTGTTCAGCCATTTAGCATCGAAAATGAATGTGTATTGCTGCTTTTAAGGTAGGCTATTTTCCACGTGCTGCTCCGTTTTGTGCCTTGTTAATGGCCATGGCAGTGTGTTAGCTACATGCAATATGTGCAGTGTATTAAAACATGGTTAAGCTAATTTACATGTGTGGAGAAATAAGTTAAAGGGTTAATATTTGCAATCAATGAGGTTCATGTTTAAAAATATAGGTTAAAGGATACATTTAATTAATATGCTGTTGCAGCTATTGCAAAGTTTATTCTGTGTACTTTAAAAAAAGATTATTATTTAAGTGTAATGCAATGGACAATGAGAAGAAAAGCATTCAGACTGTTTCAATAACTGCGCTGCACACTTTTGTGCTGGCTGGTTTCAGGCTCACTGTAGTATCTTTGTTAGCAAGACACACGGGTTTAAGTCAGACTCCAGCTGTGTTCGAAATCGTTCCCTATCCACTCACTCACTATTCCCTATATAGTGTCCATGATATAGTGCACTATTTAGGGAACGAACAAACGAGAATTCGGACACTACGCTTAAGATTTCTAAACGTCATTTGTGTCAGTAAATGCGCCGGGTATTTGTGTGACGCAGACAGATGCGCCAACATCATGTAAACAAACCGGTCACTCACGACGAAAGCTGGAGGTTGTATTGATGTTGAATGTAACATTTCCTTGTTTAATTCATTTTGAATGTTAAATATTCTATGTTAAATCCCAAATAAATTGTTGACATTTCTAAACGGTTATTCAGCTTCTTCTTCTCCTCCGGGAAAACACGACCGCATTGCATTGTGGTATACGGGAGTAACATGTAGGGTACATCGTATGTACCCTATTTTAAGTCCACTATGTGCCCTATATAGTGGACCACTGAGAATTCGAACACCATACAAAATGGCGTGCACCCTATTTAGTGCACTACATCCATGATAGGGAACGATTTCGAACACAGCTTCTGTCTGAGGCTGGGCCAACTACGGTGCACATGCGCATTTCGACACTTATGGAAAATACGGGGTTTCCTAACGGAATTTTCAGGGGTTTCACCTACATTCCTGCACGTCGTGGGTCTTCGCTACGTATCACAACACAGTTCCATGTTCGAACTGTGTTGTGAGCCGCACAGGTGCTTTTACAGGTTATGCGTGTTTTTATTTGACACGGCCTCTTCAGATATGTCAGCAATGTTGTTGCTGTTGTTACAATTTTTATGCACTGCACAATGACATGTTTACAAGATTGTAAATATTGTGGTGACTCCTACCCCCCGGGGAGTCTGGGTATTCGTGATGTCGGTTGGGAAAAAGGGGTTTATTGCCTTTTTTTCAATTTGTTTCTGTTAGGTTAAGTGGGGTTAATGGGTTTGGGGTCTTTATTGTTTGTGTGTTGTTTATTGTGTGTAGTGTTACCGAGACTTGCATGACCGTTGGTTGGGTGTGCGGTGCGCTGTGTGTTGTGGGTGTGTGTTAAATAAAGGCAGCTCTCGGGTTTGTGCGGTGTATGAGGCACGAGAGTTGCGTCACCGTTTAACCTGGGCTCCCGTCTCGTGCAGAACAAGTTTGACCATAATGTCAAACTTGTTCTGCACTTTGGTTTGCTGCATTTATACAGCGATTCTCTGCTGCTGAACTAGCTACATGTTGCTTGTTCTATTGCTGTCTGGCATTCAGAAATGTAAAATGGAAGTTTCCAATTATTACTTTTAATAAAGTGAACTTTAAACTTGTTTTGCATTCTTTGAAATGTTTTATTTTTTTATGTTATTAACGTTAATTTGAAATATTAAGTTAACAACCCTGACTTACTTTTTTGAGTTTGTCAAATATAAAAATCTTAGTTGGTGTAACTCTAACTTTCAACTTTGTCTAAAGAAGAAAATGTAATTATACAAACAAAATTATATTAGTTGATGGAACTTTTTTAAAACTCCAGATCTTTTGTTGGGCTCAAAACTCAAAAATTGATTGCAGTAAGTTGCCTTGCAATTTTGAGTTTTCTCAACTTTTCATTTTTTACAGTGTACAATCAATCCCCTTACCAATCGAATGTGAACTTAGAATCTTTAGTAACCTGATTGTTGTGTTTTCTATGGAGGTCTGCCGTTTGTGTAGTTTTGTTGTTTCTTATTTACTTAGTTGAGTTGTTGATGAACGTCTGAGGCTCGGCAGCCCAATGGTGTAGTGCCTCTTTAAGAGAACAGTGTGCTGTGGGTCCATGTGACCGGTGCGCCCAATAAGAAGGTGGCGCAAGAGTTGTATTGTTGGCACATAACTTTGACCCGGTGTGCAGCCACTTGGTAAGCTCCTTTGAATTCTTGTCTTCTTGTCCGCTTTCTTGATGTCAAATGATGTTGCCTGCTATGTCGTCTAATGATTTCGCAATAGCGCTATGCTCCGGTAGATCCCAGTACGTTGCTAATAGCCAAAGTTAAAACTATATAAACATTTCAAATACATAAATCCATTTGGAATTGTAACGTCGCTGTCCCATCCGTGTCCATCCATGTTTGTATTTGTTTTGTTTTGTGAACGTCGATTCAATGAATCGCAGGGACCGGCATTTGTGCTGTACTTCCTGGGTTGCCGCGGGGCATTCTGGGAGTTGTAGTTTCCTATTGCGGAGATTTGAATAGGATTTGAATATGGCGCATGGGTGACGTTTGAAACGTGTACATTAATGATTGTGAATTATTATTATTGTTGTATATTGGTATTTTGATGAATGCAGGTGATGTTTGTGTAATGCACATGAGAAGTATAACATTGCATTCCTTACCTTTCAGATTTATTACCTGCTTTCCCTTTGTTGAAAAATAAACAAACAAGAGTGGAATACCAAGTAATATTCTTTGTACACCGGGTTACCCCTTCCGTGGGGAGAAAACGGAACAGTAATAAATCAACGGCCTGAGCACATCAAGCCAAGAGCCAAGTCTGTCACCGCCCTATCAGCATTGACCAGTGAAGGAGCACCAAAGGAAGAGGAATAGGCCGAATAGACCCCTCTGTGGAACAGCGCCTTGGTCAGTGCGAGAAAAGGAAGATGGATTTGGCAGAATTAGCGGCCCTGAAAGGAAGGCGCTCAACAGCACAGGCCCTCTTCAGCAAAAGAGCGAAGAAGCTGTCCCTCACTGTAGATCTCCTAGTAAAAAGAGCACTCATTGACGAGATCAGAATACTTGGTGTGGACTTTGAAAAGGTGCACGATACTGGTCTCGAATATATTGATGCTCTGGGAGGAGTGGAAAAGGCAGAAGAAGAAGCAGCTCATGCAGAGGAGAAAACGGTGAAGTGCCTAGACACATACACAGACACGCTGCGGCTCGCTAAGGAGACATTATGGTTCAAATTCGCCTATGTTGAAATAAAACTGTACGCCGACGGTGCAGAGGAGAAATGTGCCGAGGCTGAGTACACTGACGTGAAGGAGTTGCCGGAGGAAGACTGTCAAGTCCTGAGAGAGAGCCTGGAGGAGAGGATCAGCATGCTCGAGCGGAAGGTGCTTGAATGGGAAACCATTGTCTCTGAAGCCAAGACAACAGTGTACAAGCAGCAGCTATACAACCTGGGAAACAGACTGCATGACTGGGTGCAGAGCTGGAAAAAGTTGAAGCGGACTGAAGAGCTTGACGGGGGAGAAGAGGCGGCGCCTGCGGTTCCGAACTTCCCACACGCACCACCACAAAGCATCCCTGGCATGAATCCCGGGGTGTACGGCTTCAGACCACAGATCAGTCTTGAAAGAACACGCCTGCCCACGTTCTCAGGAGACATGACCGACTACTACCGGTGGAAGGCTGAGTGGGAAGAGCTGGAACAGCTGGGAAACCCACAGAGGACGGCTGGGGTTACAAGGTTCCATCTCCTAGCAAGTCTCAGCGACAGAGTGAAAAAAGACCTGGTTCTGTCCAGCTGTGCGTCGGCAGATGAAATGTTCAGGCGCCTCGACAACCGCTTCGGGAACAAGGTGAAAATCGTCCTGAGGATATCCGAGGAGGTTCAGGCCCTACTCCCCGTAAAAGGAAACAACCCCAGGAAAGCAATTGAGCTGATCCAAACCGTGGAGCGGGCCCTTAGCAACCTTATGATCCTGGGAGAAGAGGATGTTATAAAGAACCGTTGGGTAGCACAGTCCCTTGAAAGCAAGCTCCCAAGCTCTCTGAAGGAGAAATGGATTGAACACAAGTTTGAGGCTGCGAATGGTTTTGCTCCACCTAACCACTTCGACTGCTTGCTGCGCTTCCTGAAGAAACAGGAGGCAATCCTGGAGGAGCTGGATCTGCTGGAGGCAAGCCCTGGAGAGTGGAGCCCCTCAGTGAGAGGCCCGGCAGACAAGCAAGAAAGAGGAGCCAAGAAAGCGTTCTCCAAAGCCACCTCAGGCCAAAGAGGGTCTCAGTCAACGGGCTCATGCTTGGGCTCATGCACTGCCTGTGCCGATGAGACACACGCTGGCAGGCTGTTTGCCTGCAAAGCCTTCAGGGAGATGGATCTCCAGAGGAGAAAGGCCCATCTAAAGACCCATGGGGGATGCAATCGGTGCCTGTGCTTCCACCTAAAGGATGGCCGTTGCAACCCAAAGTTTCTCTGCAGTAAAATGGACTGCCGCAGAGAAGAGTCTCACCATTATCTGCTCTGCCCCAAGTTCATCGCTCAAGGAAAAGACACTGGTAGCGAGGAGCAAGGTACCAAGAGGGTGGAACGAAAAGGCCTCGGGATGACCAGCCAGCAGGTAGAGCTCCTGGCGAAAGTCACTCCGGAACTGAGAGCAGAATTCAGGAAGGCATTTTCCAACAAAGTCTCAACAACGATCTGCACTGCTGGAGGTGGACTGAAAGAATACCCGGTGGTAATGATGTTGCTGGACGTAACCACTAACTCAGGCCAGCTAATCGGTGCTCTTATTGACCTGGCCTCTGACACCAACTATATAACAAACAACGCTGCCCAACGCCTTGGACTGATTGGTGAGAGCATTAAGTTAATCGTCCATGGAGTAGGAGGGATGAGGAAGACGGTCACAACCAAGAGATACTCCCTGCGTCTAAGAGTGAAGACCACCAAGGGGACGGTAACGGAACACAAACTGCTCTGCTATGGCCTGGAGAGTATCGCGGAGATAAGTCAGCCCGTCACTCCGCAGCAACTGCAAAAGATCTTTCCCGACGTCGCTGCAGAAGAACTGGTCCGTCCTGAGAACATAGATCTTTTGATCAGCCACAGGGAAGGTCGCCTAGTTCCACAGCCGTTCAAGATGGAGGGAGATCTAGTCCTCTGGGACGGCCCACTGGGCAAAACTGTTGGCGGTACTCACCCTGATCTCTTTGAGATGGTCGACCTAACGCTGCACCAGTCCGAAACCCACTTTGCAAGGTCCTTGAGAACATCCTCAAGGGTGTACAAGGAGGTCCTTGTGGACACCATAGACCTGAGTGACGAGGACCCAACGAGGATGGAAAAAGTGACACTCAGCAGCACCACTGCCACGAATAAAGAGGTGTTTGAGTGGTTCAAGTGGGACAGTATTGGAGCAGCATGTGACCCGAAATGCGGGAGCTGCAAGGGCAGCAAGTGTCCCCCGGGAGGCAAAGAGATGACCCTTGGAGAAGAAAGGGAGTTAGAGAAAATAAAGGACTGCCTCTCTTATGTGCTAGTAGACAAGCACAGTGACGCCCCACACTGGGATGCGGCCTACCCATGGAAGGCCGACCCAGCGATTCTGCCAGATAACCGCCGAGCAGTGGAAGCAACCTTCCGGAACACAGAGGCTCGACTGGCAAGAGAACCTGTATGGAAAGCGGCATATGGAGAGCAGATCCGCGAGATGGTATCAAGAGGAGCAGCCATCAAGCTCACAAAGAAAGAGATTGAGGGCTGGAACGGGCCGATCTGGTACATCAGCCATCTGGTCGCCCCGAATCCTCATTCTAGCTCAACGCCAGTGAGGATAGTCTGGAACAGTAGCCAGGAGTTTAAAGGGATGAGCCTGAACAACCTTCTGCACAAAGGCCCTGATGTCCTCAACCAAATCCGAGGCGTCCTCCTGAGATTCAGGAGCAGATTGTACGCTGCTCTTGGTGATGTTAAAAAAAATTATAATTCAGTGTGGCTGAAGGACGAGGAGGTACATCTCCATCGATTCCTCTGGAGGGATAACCCCCGATGATGAAATCGCTGTGTTTGCCGTCGTCAGGGTCAACATCGGCGACAAGCCTGCCGGATGCATCGCTCAGGTTGCCATGAGAGAGACGGCAAACCTGCCCCAGTTTGCATCCATGGTTGCAGAACGACGGATCCTGACAGAGGACTGCTACGTGGACGACATATTGACGTCACATAATGACCTCCAAACCCTGATTAAAATGACCAAAGGAGTGGAGGAGATCCTAAAAGCAGGGGGTTTCTCCCTCAAGCCCTGGGTCCTGACAGGCCAAAGTGGGAGGAGTGAAAAACTGACACCCAACTCCCTAATACTGGGTCGAGCATCGCTTGGAGGAGACACCAGCGGGCTTGACCTAGAGACCCATCCCTGGCGTCGACTAAGGGCAAGAGTGGAATACCGAGTAATATTCTTTGTACACCGGGTTACCCCTTCCGTGGGGAGAAAACGGAACACTGATATTATCTTAGACATAGACATTTAGAATAGATACCCCACCTCTAGGGGTCACCAGAAGGTTACACAAAGTGGCGAGCTAGCCAGGAGATTGGTTTTAAGTAGCAACCTGACCATCCATCCCACGCTACACACGTTGTACGTTAATAATTTGTTGCACTGAGTTAGTTATGGATATTTGTAACCAGTTTGACGTTCACGGTCAGAGCTCCCTCTTGGTAACGGGCATTGAGGGAGATTATTCAGATGAAGAGATAGCTCATGTTTTTGAAGTTAATGGGAAAGTCTCAACAATTTTCTGTATCCCTGATGAGCTAGAACATCCAAAGGGTAGAGCCCTGATAAGAGTACATGTCTGACAGGTCCATCTCTAGAATAGACCCCATTACCTTAGGCACCTTACCAAGCCCCAAAGATCCTTCCATAAAATGGTCTGTTAGAACCATTAGTGATGTCTGTCAAGAAGAGATGGGCAGGGAAATAGCCCTCAGATGCCTGAGTGAACTAAAGCTAGTCGCAGGGAGTAGCAAAACAGGCTTCTTAAGTATACTTACAAGCGAGCTACAAGAGATCCAAGATAGAACTCAAAATAATAACACACCTGACAATGATAAGGCCTAAAAAAAAAAAAAGTTTGGTTCCTGTTGGTTGTCAGTTGAGGTCATGGGTAGGTAGGGAATTTATTTTATTTTTTTATTTTATTTTTTCCAGCGGCAGCGACTGATAGGTAGGTTGTTTTCATTTAAAAACGAGAAAATTCGCTCATCCTTGTACAGAATGAAGAGGTGCTGTACCAAAACGTAATTATAGTTTGCATCAAAAAAAAATATATATATTTTTTTTTTTAGGCCTAACCGAAGTGAACCTGCAGAACCCATATATGTTCCTAAGGTATCTGCTAGTGTGCCAGTGAGCCCGGTTCACATTGATGAGAGTGTCATTAACCCCCCTCAGATCCAAAAAGTGATCGTGGAGCATATCATCCGAAATGACTCGGACTTCATCATACATGCCTGTCCGTTTGCGCATCTTCTCTGGTCGCATGCCAAAGCCTAATGGTGAGGTTGACTATGACACCTGGCGCACCCAGGTTGACCTTCTTGATGATCCTTCCTTTAGTGATACACACAAGGTAAGGAAAATTCTTGAAAGCCTGCTGAATCCAGCTACTGATGTAGTGAAACCCCTTGGAATCTCCTCACCTCCCAGTGCTTATGTCACTCAGCTTGAATCTGCCTTCGGTGTTGTAGAGGACGGAGAGGAGCTCTTTGCAGCCTTTCTCAGCTCAAACCAGAACAATGGGGAGAAACCCCCCGCATTTCTGAACCGGCTCCACACCCTACTCACAAAAACGATTTCTAGAGGGGGGGCCTCAGTTGAAAATTCAAACAAACACTTACTCAGACAGTTCTACCAGGGCTGTTGGGATCAGAGCATCATCATAGGTCTACAGCTAGAGCCCAAAAAGAGAAACCCCCCATCATTCTGTGAATTTCTCCTCATGTTGAGAGCTGAGGAAGATCGCCGTTCAGCAAAGCTAGACAGAATGAAAAAACATCTAGGTGCTTCAAAAGCTATCGCACATGCCCATCACATCTTTGACATTCCCTCCTATGATAGTGGTCCTGCCCCAGCACCCACCCCAAAAGAAACCGAAGCATCAAAGCTTGAAAAGAAAGTGAATGAGCTAACTGAACAGGTGGAGAAGTTGAGCAAAGGCTCACACAACCTCATTCATGATAACAGGCCCCTCTCAGTTCCAAAACCAATGCAAGATGAAACCTTTAAGTTTGAATGTAAAATAGCTGAGCTAATAAAACAAGTTGAGAATTTATCCCAGAGTCAAAAAGAGGGTGAGAGCACCAAGAGAAAGGAGTGTCTCGCAATTAGCGAAAATAACAGGAGACCAGTTAAACTTCCTGGAATGCCAAGAGCGTGGTTCTGTTTTAAGTGTGGACAAGACAACCACATTGCTGCTCATTGTTCAAATGAACCAAACCAGACATTAGTCTGCAGCAAAAATGCAGAACTAAGAGAGGCACGTGACAAGTTTTTCGCTCGTCAGAATGCTTCGCCCTTTGATTTAAACTAAAAGCAGCTCCTGCCTGCTCCTGCCCTTCACTGAAAACCTCAAACTCAACCTTGATGACTCGCCGCTATCCGAACAATGGAAAGAGCGCATCACCACTAAGCTTAACTCTATTTCAGAAGTCTTCGCAGTAGATGACTTGTCATACGGTAACACCACTGCTGTAAAACACCGCATCAGGCTGTCTGATGAAACTCCTTTTAAGGAGAGGCCGGGACCTAATCATCCCAGTGACAGAGAGGCAGTTAAGCAACACCTCAAAGAACTGCTTGATGCAGGAATCATTCAAGAGTCAGAGAGCCCCTTTGCATCACCAATAGTCTTGGTGCGTAAAAAGAATGGTTCGATCAGGCTATGCATAGACTACAGAAAGTTAAATGCATGAACCATCAGGGATGCATATGCCCTTCCGAACATTGAAGAAACATTTGCAGCCCTCAGTGGTGCCAAATGGTTTTCCGTCATGGATCTCAAATCCGGTTATTATCAGGTTGGCATGGCTGAGGAAGATGAGCCTAAAACCGCTTTTGTTTGTCCCCTGGGCTTCTTTGAATTCAATCGCATGCCACAGGGTGTCACAAATGCTCCAAGCACCTTCCAACGCCTTATGGAGAAGTGTGTCGGTGATCTCCACCTTAATGAGGTGCTCGTGTTCCTAGACGATTTGATAGTGTTCTCAGACACAACATGAAGCACGGCTCATGAAGGTACTGAATCGCCTCAAAGACTACGGCTTAAAGCTGTCTCCAGAAAAGTGTCACTTCTTCAAGACTTCTGTGAAGTACCTGGGTCATGTAGTCGATGCTCAGGGAGTCCATACTGACCCTGCCAAGGTATCCGCCTTAAGAGATTGGCCCCGCCCTTCAACAAGGAAGGAGTTGAAATGTTTTCTAGGCTTCGCTGGATACTATCGACGTTTTGTCGAGGGTTACTCCAAAAAAGCCAAACCCCTCAACAGCCTGACAGCAGGCTACTGTGCACCAAAGAAAAGAGGCAAAGTGTACAAGAGAGACTACTCCAAACCTCATGTGAGTCCAAACGCACCACTAGGAGAGGAGTGGACTCCCGAGTGTGAAAATGCAACTCTTATCAACAAATTGACCTCTGCACCTATCCTTGCCTTTGCAGACCCACAACTACTGTATGTCTTACATACCGATGCTTGTCGAGAAGGTCTAGGGGCAGCCCTCTATCAAGAGCAGGAGGGGAAGCTCAGAGCTGTGGCTTATGCTAGTCGAGGTCTTTCCAAGAGCGAACAAAACTACCCCACTTACAAACTTGAGTTCTTAGCTCTTAAGTGGGCTGTTTGTGAAAAGTTTAATGATTACCTTTATGGGACAAATTTTACTGTACTTACCGACAATAATCCCCTCACGTACGTGTTAACCTCTGCCAAGCTAGATGCAGCCGGACATCGCTGGTTAGCCGCTCTGTCTACATCCCAGTTCTCCATCAAGTATAGAACAGGTCATGCCAACGGCGATGCAGATGGGTTATCCCGTCGGCCTCAAAGCCCACCTCGTGAGGATGAGGATTTTGTCAAGGAAAGAGAAAGGATTGAGGATATGAAAAGACGCCTCATGGATCCAAGAGGAAACATGGGTCAGGAAGTGTTCTCTGCCTTATGTCAACGTCACCTGGTGACATTTAAACACCAGCCAGAACAATCTGTTGTTGCTGAGTCTCTAGCCATCAACCCCTCATTGATATCTGACATCTTCGGTGAAGACACCTTGCCTTCTATGACAAAAATCGACTGGCGCAACCTTCAAAAAGCAGATCCATGTGTCTCACGTGTCATCAACTTTGTGGAGAGAGCGTTAAAGCCCAGCTTCGGAGAGAAAAAAACCTTGAGCATTCAGATGTCAAACTCCTCCTAAGGGAATGGAAAAGGCTTGAACTCAGAGATGGTGTACTACACAGGAAGTGGATGGACAGAGAAAACCCTGTCTATCAATTGGTCTTACCTGAACAGTTAAGAGAAAGAGCACTTCATGGTGTACACAATGATGTTGGTCACCTTGGTTCAGAGCGTGCACTACACCTTGCCCGTGCCAGATTCTACTGGCCAGGAATGGCCAGAGCCCTCTTCCTCATCGTCATCCGCTTATCCGGGGTCGGGTCGCGGGGGGAGCAGCTCAAGCAGGGGGCCCCAGACTTCCCTTTCCCGGGCCACAGTGACCAGCTCTGACGGGGGGATCCCGAGGCGTTCCCAGGCCAGTGTTGAGATATAATCTCTCCACCTAGTCCTGGGTCTTCCCCGAGGTCTCCTCCCCACTGGACGTGCCTGAAACACCTCCCAAGGGAGGCGCCCAGTGGGCATCCTTGCCAGATGCCCGAACCACCTCAGCTGACTCCTTTTCTAAGTAAAGGAGCAGCGGCTCTATTCCGAGTTCCTCACGGATGGCTGAGCTTCTCACCCTATCCCTAAGGGAGACGCCAGCCAGCCTTCTGAGAAAACTCATCTCGGCCGCTTGTACCCGCGATCTCGTCCTTTCGGTCATCACCCAACCCTCATGACCATAGGTGAGGATAGGAACGAAGATCGACCGGTAGATCGAGAGCTTTGCCTTGCGGCTCAGCTCTCTTTTCGTAACAACGGTGCGGTAAAGCGAACGCAATACCGCCCCCGCTGCTCCGATTCTCCGGCCAATCTCACGCTCCATAGTACCCTCACTCGCGAACAAGACCCCGAGGTACTTGAACTCCTTCACTTGGGCTAAGGACTCATTTCCTACCCGGAGTAAGCAATCCACCGGTTTCCTGCTAAGAGTCATGGCCTCAGATTTTGCGGTGCTGATCCTCATCCCAGCCGCTTCACACTCGGCCGCCAGCCGATCCAGTGAGTGCTGAAGGTCACAGGCCGATGATCCAATGAGGACCACATCATCTGCAAAAAGCAGTGACGAGATCCTCAGACCACCGAACTGCAACCCCTCCCCACCACGACTACGCCTCGATATCCTGTCCATGTATATCACAAACAATGGCCAGAGCCATTGAGGAAAAATGCAAAAAGTGTGAACGATGTTTCAGGAGAAAAGCTATGCCCCAAAAAGCTGCACCTTTGCAAAACATCTCAGTTACTTACCCCCTTGAACTCATCTCTATAGACTATCTATCTCTTGAGCCAGACAACAGAGATACGAGAAACATACTAGTTATTACAGATCATTTCACACAGTTTGCTGTTGCAGTGCCAACAAAAGATCAAAAAGCAAGAACCATTGCGAAAGCCCTCTGGGAAAATGTCATCGTCCATTATGGATTTCCCAGTCGCCTGCTCAGTGACCAGGGCAGATATTTCGAATCAAAAACCATCAAAGAACTCTGCACACTTATTGGAACTGACAAAGTTCGCACTACCCCATATCACCCTCGTGGGAACCCAGTGGAGCGATTTAACAGGACGGATTTAAAAGATGAGTACCATTGGAGGGACTTTGTGAAGCCCTTAGTCCACGCGTATAACTGCATGCGAAACAACACAACAGGCTTCTCGCCTTAAGAGTTAATGTTTGGGAGGCAACCCAGACTGCCAATTGATCTAGTCCTTGGAATCCACCCTGATATGGGAAACCACAAGACCCACTCAGAGTATGTTAAAGGCCTTCGTCAACGCCTGCAAGAAAGCTACTCGCTAGCTACAAAAAACTCCCAGAAAATGGGTGAGAAGAACAAAGCTCGGTTTGACACGAAAGTAAGAGCAGCAGAGCTCTTTGAAGGAGATAGTCTTGGTGAAGAATTTGATCATACGAGGGAAACACAAACTCGCAGACAGGTGGGAACAGAAAATCCATGTCGTTGTCAAAAAGATTGGAGAGAGCCCTGTATATGTGGTTAAACCTGAAACAGGAGAAGGACCACAGCGCACATTGCACCGAGATCTCCTCTTACCATGTGGGTTCCTTCCTGTAAAAGAAAAAGAGGATAATCATTCACACAATGATCAACCAAGAAAAATGAAACTGAGAAAACAAGCAACAAAAGACACAGACGGAGATGATTGTAAAGAGGATGAGTTGTACAGTGATGAGGATGAACTCTATCTTAGCACACAAGTGCCAGAGGTTATCACAAGAGGCCCTTTCTTGCAAACAGGAGGTGATCTCAATGAGCCTCAACCAGCCTCAGTAGTGTTAAACCCAAACATTCATCCCTTTGAGCCACAAAACTACTCACACTCTGATAACCTAAGACATGAGTTTCAATCAGAATGTCCTCTGAATAGCTCAGAGAGTGGCAGTGTAGTTACACATTCTACCTCACACTCTAGAGCCCCAGACTATGTTGTTATTGATATCCTAGAACCAGACATAGCATGTATGTCACCTGTTTACGACAACACAGATAATGTCGCAGCCGAACCTGTAGTTGTAGAAATAGGAAATAAGGCATCTGATAATCAAGAGACCCCTGAGTTGAGACGTTCTGGTAGAGAGAGGCGCCAACCTCGTAAGCTCACTTATGATGAGTTGGGAAAACCTTTGATTTTGGCCATAAGTTCATTTTTTCCGACCTTGGGAACTGTATTTTCCCAAACAGCATCTTTGCACGAACTTGATGATTCTAATGTTCATGCAGAGACGCATGTATTTTAGAGGGGGAGTGTGTAACCCAGGTTATTTTCTGTAGTTCTAAAGTTACAGGAATTCCCTAAAAGCATCATTTTCAGAAAATAATCACTAGATAATGTAGTTTACGATGCCCCCTAAACGCATCACAGGCGCATGAGCGGGAGACAGCCGATGACGCAGAACAGAGAACTGCAGGACACACATGCAACTACTAGCAGAGTTGTGGACTCGAGTCACATGACTTGGACTCGAGTCATGAATTTGATGACTTTAGACTCGACTTGACTAAATCTAAAAAGACTTGCAACTCGACTTGGACTTTAACATCAGTGACTTGTGACTTCACTTGGACTTGACCCTTTTGACTTGAAAAGACTTGCTACTTTCCTCGAACCTAAAGATTAAAATGTATGTTTACACGACACTGACCGCTCTATCTCCCTTTGCACGTGACCTGTGTGCGGCACGACATCCAATCAAATTAGATCCACGTTGTTTCTATATGATACATGCATGACACACACACCCGCGCGCCAGTAGGCAAAAAGTGGAAAAGTGGATTCATTGCCTGATTCACGTCTTTGTTATCACTCCGTAAAAGTAGTCCGGTAAGCGTGTCCGGTTGCTTAGCGACGGGACATGGGTGTTTATTAATGACGTGTCCGCGCGTGTCCGAAATAACTGTATATGAGTAGGCTACTACTAGTACTTTTGCAGGCTGAACGTTAAAATACTTCTTAACTTAGAGAGATGGCATCTGCAGTAGTGCGCAATTGGACCTTCGAGGATTCCTGGTCACTAAATTCCCGTAAGACCACTCTCTCCCTCCAGTCTTGGCTGCGGACTCGCATCCAAATTCCTCTTGTTGACGAGAAATTGACGTTGCTGCGCTGTCCTGCTCCTTCTTAATTGAAGGAGCAGGCAGAGAAAAGCTCTCTCCTGCTGTGCTTTCATTAAAATCCAATTTAAAATCCCCGATAGTGAGAAGACATCCATTATGTCGCCGCCGGTCCAGAGATGTGTCAGGTGTGCGCGAGAGACATAACGGACACTTTTGTTACTGCCATGTATACAGTACATTCGGAACACATTTTAGGAACAGATCTATGCCGCAACATAGAAATCTATGTGGATCAGATGTGCCATGTAAACGCGGCTACTGTAGATTTGCAAAGCGCTGCTTACGTGGAACTCATCTCCACGACATTCCATTGTTTAGGTTCCATTGCTTAGGTTCCTTTGCTTATGTTCCATTGCTTAGGTTCCATTGTGTTCAACGCAGCTTAGCAAGCCACCAGCACCAGCAAGCCACCAGCAACAGAAAGTCCTTTCAACGTCACTGCACACGCTACTATTACATGTAGATTATTTTATTTTATTTTATTTTTGAGAGTGAGGATATCTTTTATAAAGTGGTGACATGCTTGAAAAGGTTAAGCTTACACTTTTGAAATGAGTGTTTGAACAATGTTCTTCCAAAAAAGGCTTAATAAATACAAATCTTAAATATTATTTCTCTGTTGTTGAAAGGACTCGAAAGGACTCGAAACTCAAACGGTAGGACTTGGGACTCGACTTGAGACTTGTCGGCCTTGACTTGTGACTTGACTCGGGACTTGCCTGTCTTGACTCGGGACTTGACGTCAAAGACTTGAGACTAACTTGTGACTTGCAAAACAATGACTTGGTCCCACCTCTGACTACTAGTAATTAGCTGATAAAGATAACGATATTGATAAGATACCTAATGTGAAAAACTAAATTCAAGACACTGTTGAGATAAAGAAAACTACTAGCGGTTGGTTTGGGAGAAAGCTCCGGACGGGTGCTTTCCGAGTGAATTGACGATTTATCCTGGTGAGTTGTCAGTTCTAGGTTAGCTAATAAGCACTGGGTTAGCCGCTTAGCATTACCTTGTTTTTGCTTAAAACGAATAATTGTGTGTTTAATTGCCTGAGATATGTGTGTGAAACTTAAAAACCAGTCAGGATATAATGTGTATGTGACGTGAATTGGATACGGCCGAGGGTGTTAACTGTTCGGGACTCTCTAAATCGACGCCACTTCGACCTGGGCGGGACTTTACGTCCTACGTCACTCGCTATGGGTGTGCATGTGTGCGCGTAGCCGTCACTCGCGATGGGTGTGCATGTGAGAGCGGCCCAATCCCGTTTCTTTGCTCACTGTCTCAACCCTACATCTCAACCCTAACCCTCATTGCTCATGCTCATTGCTACCCCTCATTGCTACCCCTAACCGATCCCCTACCAAATGGGACAACCCTACCCTGTGACGTCATCATGGCCTCCCCGTGCCCCCTAGCAGATAACCAGACCCCTGGTAATGTTACAAGAGACAGACTGGCTGCCATTGTCTCGGGCAACGAGCAAGACCCATTGTAAAGATGTTTAACCTGAAATGGTATTTATATTTTGTAATTGGCATGTTTAAATTAAGTGTTAAAAAAAAAAAAATACTATTTGTCCCTAGTAATATACCTTTATTTTGAATGTCACTTAGCTACATGTTAAAGGTGGTATTAGGGTGCACTCACACTAGGCCATCTGGCCGTGGCCGTTGGACGTATTCACACCTAACCGTGCTCAAATGGCCCCATTGTTCTCTGGCCTGCACTCACACTAGGCCATCTGGCCGTGGCCGTTGGCCGTCGCAGCTGTGGCCTGGCCACGGAAGGCTCTTGTACATACGTCGTAACACGTCATCACCAAGCGTCCGCTGCATGGACCATAATAAAGTCTGCCGCCAGTCAGAGTTTTAACAACAATGGACAACAACACGGAGAACACACCAACAGTTGAACCGCTTGACGCGATGTTTACCGTTTAATGGGAAAGAAGGCTCGTCGCCTTTATTATGTCCGTGGTCGTCGCATTGACTATACGTCATCCAGCTCAGGTTGCGTAGCGCGTGTCGGCTCATTAGCATCTGTACCGTAGCGGCCCGTGCCGTAGCAGCACACCTCTCCCAAGTGGCCAAATTGGCCCGGCCTGGCCAGACTGGCCACACTCACACTGGCAGATTTGAGCACGGTTAGGTGCTAAAACGGCCACGGCCAGATGGCCTAGTGTGAGTGCACCCTTAGATAATAATCGGTTATGAACAAGAACACTTTAGAAGAAACACTTTATTTAAATAAGAAACACTGAACCACACATCTAAAAATACACACACACGCATCTAAAAATACACACACACGCACACCTAAAAATACACACACACACACTCTCTCTCAGCTTTTGAGAGAATGGTGGAGAATCACATCTTCTCCACCATTCCGCCAACTTTGCCTCGCTCTCCTCATGCCTCGCCTGCCCCCTGGCACTCTCCTCTTGGAAGGGGTGTCTGGGGTGGTGGAAGAGGTGCCTGGGGAGGAGGAGCATGAGGGAGAGGTGGGGGGGGCTGGTGGCAGTGGACTCAACGAAGTCCTGAAAGAAAACGAATAAGAAGGAAATAGGAATTATATGCCACAACTGGTTGATATGGCCATATGTTATGTACAATATATAATAGCTATGTACACAATATAGTACTGCCAAAAAATACATTGATTAACCATGTAATATTACTAATATAATATAATATATTAGTATAATAATACTTATAGAATATTACTAATATAATATAATATATTAGTATACATAATATTACTTATAGAATATTACTAATATAATATAATATATTAGTATAAAGCTTATTTTTAACCTGGAGTCACTAGAACATGGAAGATCTGGATATCATACGACATGATATCCAGCCCGGTCGTATGCAGCCCGGTCTGCAGCCCGGTCGACGCCCGGTCTGCAGCCCGGCCGAGAACCAGGGTCGGGCGGCCCGCGAAAGTCGGCCACAGACTTTCGCGATCTTCCGAGAGTCCGCGGCCGGGCTTCGAAGCCCGCGGCCGGGCTGCAGAGTATAATTAATAAAATAATTACTAGTTAATTACAGAGAAAACACTTACATTTGTGTTTTTCCAATCCTGTCGCATCTTTTGACCCTCCATCTTGTCTAGGATATTTCTTGATTTTCCGTTTTCTCGCAAGGTATTGTGGGAGCAAGTCAGAACTGAAGCGCTTTGAGGGTGCCCATCGAAAATCTCAATTTTGAGGGGATGTTAGCCCTCCCCCTACCCCTTAAGCTACCTTTAAACTGGTATTGGGACATGGCTCCACGGCGCGTGAACGCGCAACAGCGAGGGTTAGGGCTGAGATTTTGAAGCGAGCCAAGTATTGGGATTCAACCTTAGTGTCTATGGGTTGGTAATAACGGTTCTGATGATTTTTCTGATGGAAAAGTGGTCTTTTATTTCCATAATCTTTGTTCAGTGATCGCATAAACCCGTTTGTTAGTTAGCAGTTAAACAAAATGCGATCTCTTTGTTTAGTTACCAACGACCAACGTTTAAAGACTGATGATTGATTCCCTAGAGTGATGCAAGGTTTTTTCTTTCATTTTGGACTGCACACACAACGCGAGTGACGGATACTCGCACAATGTACACACATCACTGTCTTTACAATTTCTAGGCAACCGAAGTTTAAAGATTGTCAAGTGGTTAACTCTTGAATCGCATGTACTAAGACCTGATGGGTTAGTGGTTAGAGAACAACTCATTAACGCAGGGATAAGGGGTTCGATTCCTTAATGAAGCTAGCTTTTTTCTTTCATATTGGACTGGATGTTTGTATGCCATTTTGCGTAACTTGTAGTTTATGATGAAGAAATGTTACTGGGGTTAAGGTTAGGGTAACGGTAAGGGTAAGACACAAAGTGTTTTTGCAACACAATATTTCTTACAATAACAAAGTTCAAAGTTTTGATGACTCCAGTAGGAAACGTAAGATACCTAGAGAAATGCCTGAGTGCTCACAAAACAAGTCAGCAGTGTGGTACAGGGTGATCATTTCCAGAGCTGCCAAGCCTCACGCTTTGAGTGTGACAGTCACGCAATTTGACCCATTCTCACACCACACGCCACACTTGCCATTTCTCACGCTTATTTCCCCATTCATTACTCTATTTTTTTTTTCTCATGATAATAAGCTTTGGTCCTCGCGGCTTCGAGTGGTTATGTAGTCGCGCGGTGTCCACTTTGCGATGTATACGTTTGACAGTTTGTAAACAATCTCCCGCGACCTGCGCGTGTGAGCGTCTTGGTGGAGCGTCTTGGTGGAGCGTCTTTGTATATAGTGCCAAATTTGACTTCTGGACTGCATTCTGCAACATTTTCAAGAAGGGTAAGTAGGCCTACATCAATCGCCTTCTTTCAAATATACATTATACACAGAGATGTTTCTACTGGTTGTTTTCATATTTCATAACAGCATTATGTATAAAAACGTAATTACTGAACTCTTCGTGTTAGTTAGCTAGCATAACTAGGTAGCAGCATAGTTTGATTTCTCAAAATCAGCTCACCAATAAAATCAGTCTTGGTTTCAAAATGATCACAATCACTTGTGTAATGTTAAATGGCTTCATATAGACATTAAACAATCCTAAGAGAAATAATGTGACATAAACGGAGCAAGGGCTGATGTCAATTTAATGTTAGTGAAGTAGGTGTGAGACGCCTCTCCCTCCCCCTTGCTAATATTTTGTCTCCGCTGTCTGTTCAGATATGACATTTATAGCACATAACTGTAACTGTGTACAAATAGAACCAAATGGACCCATTGGGGCCTTTAATACAGTATTCAATAAAACACTAACATGTAGCTATCTTTTGATAGATGCTATGTAAGACGATGCTAGGTAAGAGGAAGAGCCCACAGAGAGATCTGCTGTCATTCTGGGCAGTGCCAGTGACAGCCCCCCCTTATGCACCCCCGGAAAATGAGAGTGCAGAGGGCACAGAAGAAATGGAAGATAAAGCGAGATCAGAAGAGATTGAGGACAGTGAGGGCGAAGATTTTGATTGTATACAAATTGAAAACACAGAGCCAGCAGAAAAAAATGTGGAGATAAGAATAAATTCAGGGAAGAAGCAGAAGGCCAAAAGTGGAGCAGCCATCTACAGGTGCACTTTTAAAAGGGAGTGGACAGCAGAATGGCCCTTCATTAGTGTAGGCACAACCACCGCCTACTTTTGGTGCTCTGTTTGCCGACATGAGAACAGCTGTGCCCATCAAGGCAAGGCTGATGTCGCAAGGCATATCAAAAGCAAAATACATTGTTCAAAAGAACAGGCAGCACAGTCAACAGCCAGCATTGCGCCATATTATGGCCCAGCCACTGTTGGTGGCATGACATCTCAGGAAGTCAAGGTACTAGGCGTTATACCCGCTGCTAGTAGCTGAATTGCACTTGTAGGTTATATGAGCATAAATACATAGTAAATGAAACAAATGCCTAGCTAATCTGATGTTCATTTGAACTGTTCTTATTTGTTTATTTTTGTATGTAATAGTGTTTTCCTATGGACATTGAGTCTGCTGCTAAGACATTCATTCAATTTTATTAATGTTTTTGCATGATTTGCTCTTTAATTACAGCCTTTCTGTTGCAGACAAGGAGAGCTGAGGTAAAGTTAGCAGTGTCGATGGTGGAACACAATGTGCCATTTGCAGTAGCCGATCACTTCAGCCCATTGCTGAAAGAATGCTTCAAAGATTCCCCTACTGCACAGAGCTTCAAGGCTGCCCGCACAAAAATGTCCTGCATAATAAATGAAGCAGTGGCTCCTCACTTTAGAAAGGAACTGGTCATGAAGATGAGGACCAATCCTTTCACGTTGATCACAGATGGATCAAATGATACAGGTCATTACATTTTCCACATTTTCCAGCACCCATTTTAGATATTAATGAATGTATTATATTAATCAGAACAAACACACAAACAATTTCAGTCTGATGTGTACCTTTAATCTGACATATATCATATATGTACCTATCGTTACAGGACGTGAGAAGATGAACCCGCTCACTGTGCGGGTATATGACAGTGATCTCAGCAAAGTTGTCCACAGGTTCCTGGATATGTGCCCCACCAGCGGGCCAAACTGCGGCACAGCTGAAGTCATCTACAAGAAGATGGATGAGGCCATGCAGAAAAACGCCATACCATGGAGAAACTGTCAGTCTGTCAGTTGATAATGCCCCTGTCAATACAGGAGCAAGGAAATCCATCGCATCCAGAGCTCATCAAGAACATGGCAGTATCTACATCCATGGGTGCCCTTGTCACATCATCCACAACACTGCCAAACAGGCTGGCCAGGCCTTTTTGGAGGTCAGTTGCTTAAGACCCTCCGTATGCCTTATGCCTAATGTCACGTCAAACAGGTTGTTATGCTGTGCGGTCATGAACCAATGACAACAATGTCTTGTGACTATAAATAATCATGTATTTTGCAGGTGTGTGGATTTGATCCAGAGGATCTCGCTGTGGATGTTGGATATTGGTTTAAAGGAAGCACCAATCGCAAAGGTTACCTAACAGGTATGTCCTGTTAGGTATGTGCCTAATAGGTACAAATTAAATCTATAATACTTTGATCAAATTGGCATTAAGATGTTCCATTCTTGTCCTAGAATTCTGTGAGCTCCATGGAAGTGAGTATATGGAAATGCTCATGCACGTTTCTGTTTGATGGTTGAGCCTGGAGAAGTGTTTGACTCGTATCCTGCAGCAGTATGAGCCACTGGCCAGCTACTTCAAGTCATTAAGTAGGCATCACATTTTAATGATGCAAATGCATGGTTATTAGAGCAGACTGAAAAGTAAATAAAGTATGTAGTATGCACAACCATTTTTTTCTCTCTTTTTCCCACAGATGACAAACAGCCAAGGTTCAGGAGGCTTGTGGAGGCATTCTCTGACTCAATTACAGAGGTGTACCTACTGTTCTTTCAAGCAACTTTTCCAGTCTTCTCCACATTCAACCTCCTCCTCCAGAGAGAGAAGTCGTCAATCTTCCTACTACATGATGAGGTAAATTGGAACCGTTGGGATACAGTTTGCTCGTATGATGTTCTATCTTTGTTCCTTTTTTATTAGCAGGAAATAAATGTACATTTGTAAATCTTTTCTGACATTTTTAGATGAGGGGTTTTATCCGCAAGCTGCTCTCAAAGTTTCTGAAGCCCGCAGCATTGCAGCACCGGGAACTGCATGAAATATGCTTTAAGGAGCCATCCAACCAACTGCCAGGTGATTAGTAATTGTCCAGGTTTTACACATGCACTATCCACTTACTGATCTCACTCAACACACTTTTCGTTAGAGGGCTGCAGTCATCTCGTCACAATCACTGATATGATGAAGATACTTAAAGGGGTGCTTTCAAGTTGGCTATTGTGGTTTTTGATGGTGACTAAAGTGACTCAACACAGTCTTGTTCCCGTCTCATACTGACATGTTACTGCATACAGCATCGTTAATGACCTCTGCAGTTGTTGATTTGTGTCTCTTGTAGGAGAAAAGTTGGTGATTGGCTTCACTACTCGAGTTACACTCAACAGGCTCCTTGAAGCAGGAGCCATTACACCATCGTAGTATGCCATCAAGAAACTCCCCATGAAAGAGCCTCTGATTAAACATGCCATGTTTCTGGATGTCCAGCAGAGAGCAGAGTGTGGAGTGGAAGATGCCTTCTACTTTGTCGACAGGTAAGTTGGGCTATCAAGTAAAGTACATTTTATCTATAGTGCCAAATCCTAACACAAGTTATCTCAATATACTTTGCAAGTAGAGCAGGCTTAAGACCAGGCACATTTTCTTGTTTGATCCACATCTGAAAAACAACCCCTGTTTCAGTTACACTACTTTACCAGATCACTGCACATTTTTTTTCTTTTTAGATTTCCTGAACTTCTCCCATACAATGGACCTGAAGAGCGTGACAAACTTTGTGAGGAGTTTCTGGACTACCAGACCATGGACATTGCCATGCCCGACGACCCAGCAATGTTTGACTTTAAGAGATTTTGGGGGAACATGGCATCAATGAAGAACAAGGTAAGAATTATTCTGTACTCATGGGAATACCCATTGACATAATCAACTTAATAGTACACAAAAATACTTGTGAGTAATTAGGCTTCCTATGTGCATTTTTCAAAGGTGACCGGTATGAGCAGATTTGGCAGGCTGTCTTGTATTGCCAAGTTGGTCTTGGTCATGCCTCACTCCAATGCTGATGCAGAGCGAGTTTTCTCTGTGGTTGGACTAAATAAGACCAAGACCCGAAACAGTTTGGCTCTTGAGGGAACTCTGTCATCCATCATGACCGTGAAGATGGCGAGCCTTGAGCCAGACTGTTTTAAGTGGGAGCCCCCTGCCTCTGTCATCAAGGCATCAAAATCTGCCACCAACACCTACAACGTTAGACATGCTAAATGATTGACAAATAAATGTATTTTGTCAAAATTCTTGTCTTGTTAATTTCTGGTTAAGAGAGGTTAGGAGGCCACAGTGCAGAGAGAGCAGCTGGCATGGAGGTGAGGACATCAGTCCTAAGGTATAAATCAATGTTAAAAAAGGCAACTTTTTTTGGTCGGCGGCCGAACGCTTCTGACTCTAAAGTCTCACTCTTGTCATTTTCTGAAACTTGGCAGCCCTGCATTTCTGATATACAGTACAAAAGCTGAAACTATTAGCCAGGAGTGGGAAAGATGCAGACGCAGACGTGGGAAGCAATAAGACACACCAACACACAGTACCCTGTTGCAAAGTGGTTCAGAGTTTAATAGAAATAGTTAGGGTTAGCTGGTATGGCGTTATCTGGTATGGCTATAGTCTAATGTTAGCTTAGTTCGTGTTGTTTCGTCATGTAATTTGTAGAAATATAGCCTATCATCACAGACTGTAGGAATGTCACCCACCCTCCATCGCGTACGACACTGACGCTCGTAATCCTGTAGTGCAAGGGAGTTCGTGCACAGATCCCTGAGACAAACGGCTACGCGCACACATGCACACCCATAGCGAGTGACGTAGGACGTAAAGTCCCGCCCAGGTCGAAGTGGCGTCGATTTAGAGAGTCCCTTAACTGTTCAGCCATTTAGCGTCGAAAATGAATATGTGTATTGCTGCTTTTAAGGTAGGCTATTTTCCACGTGCTGCTCCGTTTTGTGCCTTGTTAATGGCCATGGCAGTGTGTTAGCTACATGCAATATGTGCAGTGTGTTAAAACATGGTTAAGCTAATTTACATGTGTGGAGAAATAAGTTAAAGGGTTAATATTTGCATTCAATGAGGTTCATGTTTAAAAATAGAGGTTATAGGATACATTTAATTCATATGCTGTTGCAGCTATTGCAAAGTTTATTCTGTGTACTTTATAAAAAGATTATTATTTAAGTGTAATGCAATGGACAATGAGAAGAAAAGCATTCAGACTGTTTCAATAACTGCGCTGCACACTTTTGTGTTTTTTTTTTCCGAGGGACGAACTGTTTCAAATGGACTGATTCTATTGCTTTCACCATCATCGCTGTTCCTGGATCCATCATCTCTCATCGGACATCGGTTGCATGCATGGACATTGTGCTGAAATCCACGCGGTGGTAGGAACGAAATGAATGAACTGAACAGAGGATTATTTGGTTTTGACACTTTTTCTTTATTCTACTCAGGGGTACTCAGGGGTTTGTTTTTTTCTTTTGGTTCTTGGGCCCAAGACAAATAATTGACTAAACTGATATTAAGGTATATTTGAAGATATCTTTATAAATACAAAACTTTTATTCTCTCAAGTCGTGGTCACGTGTTTGTTGTGTGGGTTGGAGGTCTCATTAATCATACAGTGTATTAAGCTACAATCAATCCCCTTACCAATCGAATGTGAACTTAGAATCTTTAGTAACCTGATATAAACTTAGACATAGACATTTAGAGTAGATACCCCACCTCTAGGGGTCACCAGAAGGTTACAATATCATGAAGAAGCCGGGCTGACTTCAGCGCTTCTTCCGCAAGGGGGCGCCGTAGGACAACATAAATAATGGCGTTTTTTCATGTGACTCATGTGATAATTTTGCACATAAATCGGTGTTTTTCTTAACCTTTGGAGAGAGTATCTATGTATTGAAACAGAAAGGAAAAACATATTGTTCTCTTTATGGAGAGTAAGAAATATCCTGGTACCTACAATTGTTTTATCACAATCTAACACTAGTAAAAGGCTTTCTCCGGAACGGTGAGGTTATTGTGGAGCTGCGGGCCTCAAGTGGAAAACACAAGCCTGCAAGGCCAATCAACACAGGCCTAATCTCTTAGAAATGCATATAGGCCCATTTGACATAGGATACGGTTCACATACCATTCTCAAAAGCTTTATATTTTCACTCCAGAGGGTCTGACCCAAACCACCTCTGTCATATATGCAGTAATCCTGTGTCGTGGTTTTTTAAGTTATTATTTTTCTCATAATTGATTCGATATGAAGTACTTTGAAGAAATCGATATTTGTATTGTTTCAAATTTGATGTGTTACGGCTATATCTAAAATACTAAACTCAAAAGACAAAGCAATGTCACTTTACGCAACTCTTCTGCAAAACCAAACCACGCCCCTTTCTGTGCTTTGAGAATGGAAGTGGAATGCCGAGGTGTTGGTGCATGTTGTCTGTTCGGTAGATTGGGATCTACTGCAGACCCTAGGAGGACAACATGAAACCCTAACGCACAGCAGGCCCGGGCACGCCCCTGCTCCTACATAATAACATACTATGTATGGAGCAATGTAATGCATGTGCTCTGATCCAGTAATTCACAGCTGTTATATGATGTCCTCAACTTTTTTCATGGCATCTGTTTGTCATTATAATTCACCTTTGTCTTCCCTGGAAGAGTGTTTGCAAACCTGTGTGTTATTGAATTAAATGCTCATATGTCATATGGCCTGATACAGATAAGGCAGCCTACACATCTAATCCTCCACCAGAAGAGATTAAACAGTGTGAGAGCGGGACTGAATAATCAAACAAAGGCGTAGATACCATATCACACCGTCTGCTGCTTTCAGGAGGAACAGTGGGACTCATTTTGCTGTGTATAGTAAGTTGAGCAATACCTGTTCTCTCTCTCTCTCTCCCGGCCTTGTTTATCATCGGGAGGGAGAATCTCTTTCACACCCAGACCCTAGAGGTTTCCCCCTGTGCAGTCAGTGTTGTGCCACGCAGGGTGTCCTCACAACCAAGCTGACCCTTCAAACCCTCTGATGCACGGCTCTACTCGTAGACCTTAGTTAAAAGCATGTGTTTTATGGCTGCCTCTGTCTTGGGGTGACACACAATGTGTCATTGTGCCTTTTGTAGATGTAACAGACATGAAGGGGAAATAAATCTCAAAACAGGAAACACATGTCTATTTTCATCCTAAATGGTGGCAGAATGTTTGAAGTGTCCTCTTCCAAGCCATGAAAACAAAGCTTTTCAAGACGGGGGGCCACAGATGAAAATGAGCCTGCATGGCTAAATCTGGCACATTTACATGTTGAACTCTTGCTCTATAGGGCCCAAACATTTTGGGCCCTATTCATGTAGCCGCCATCTTGGGTCTGACCACTAGCTTGAATGAGGGAACTCAGTTCCCCAACCCAGCTAGCATTTAGAACCAAGGTGGAACCAAGATTGCCACTAGGAGAACGAAGCTGATAAGAATTCTTATCTCACGCAGTATCAGCACAAAGGTTAGTCTGGTTCACCGATGACCTCATGCTCTTTGTACTCAAATAGGACTGACTAGCTTTGAGGAATCAAACGTAAGACAGTCCCAGGAACAGAGCAGCCAACGCCAATGGGACGCACCGGCTCCAGGGAAGCAGATTGATTTGCTGTTTCCTAACAAGCTTCAGCAGGCCTGAGAATGTTAATATGTAACCTTTCCTTCCCAGAGTGCACTGTGTGACGGAGATGGCTCCTGCTTTGGCATGGCTCCATGGATTAAGTATTACAGTTAAGTTATTACTGAGTCTGGATATTGATTTGAAGCTTTCATCTGGTCAGACTGAGAGCCTGCCATGGTTTTTATGACCGCCGGTCTGCCAATTTGTACATTAAGTTCTAATTTTACCCTCCAGCTTTAGGATGGATCAACAACCAGATAGTGGAGGAGAGGGGGGTGGGTGGGGGGGATCGTAGGTCAGACTGACCTCAAGCAGGACTGTGTCACTCCACCTTTGACCTGTTACGTCTTATCATTGCTTTACTAACGCTCTTAATGGTGCCGGGGGGGACCAATCGACATGGAGGTCTGGTAGTGCTGCCACAGATGGGTGTGGTCGGAGTGTGTGTGTGTGTGTGTGTGTGTGTGTGTGTGTGTGTGTGTGTGTGTGTGTGTGTGTGTGTGTGTGTGTGTGTGTGTGTGTGTGTGTGTGTGTGTGTGTGTGTGTGTGTGTGTGTGTGTGTGTGTTGGGGGGGGGTCGGAAGCTATGCCGCTTCAGTATGAGGTGCTGCAGCAGGCCTTCACAGAGATGCTGTGAATTCCTAAGAAAATTAAGGATTCCACTGAAACACTTGCCTCCTCCGCCCCTCCCTGCCGTATGTGCCGGCGCCTGACCGTTCTTGTCCGTTCCATTTTTCTAAGCGTAGGAATGGAATTTTACCAGGACTTTTGCCGCAGTACCCCCTGGCCGCCAGGGGATGTCGCCCTCCGTCATCAGGATTATTTAAATCGAGCAGTGGGCAGGGTCGGGGGGGTGGAGGAAGCACAGCACATCCTGCCTTTGTCTCCGCCCCTCTCCTCCCTGTGAGACCACGCCACATTAGTAGGCTGCACGCATGAGCACACACGTGCACGCATACACACGCAACACACATGCACGCACTCGGAGTACCTGGCCCCACCCAGTATCTCAGACTGAGCAACTAGAAGCAAGCGCAAGGCTTTCCATCTCTCTGGTTCTTTGTTTGAGAAAAACATCTTTGAAATCACAGGCAGGGGGGGGGGGGGTAAATGGTGTTGATTTAATTTCCTGTTAGAGTTTTTGGTGATTCAATAGCGTGGTTTAGACTTGGAGAGTGTTTGTTCATGGTGTAATACTAAAGTCCCCAAGGCTCAACACAGCATGACTAGGCACTGCTGTGTGTGTGTGTGTGTGTGTGTGTGTGTGTGTGTGTGTGTGTGTGTGTGTGTGTGTGTGTGTGTGTGTGTGTGTGTGTGTGTGTGTGTGTGTGTGTGTGTGTGTGTGTGTGTGTGATGCAATGCAATGCAACACTATTTCTCTTCATCCCCCCGCCCCCCCTCCCCCCCACACACAGACACACACTGAAGCAGAAGCAGCGCCCCTTATTGGCCTGGAATGTGTACTACAGTGTTTCTACAGCTCGATGTGGTTTCGCAATGATTCCGTCTTTACAGAGATATTCCTGAACCGCTTCAAAGAAAAACGCATTGTTTTCGCCAGTGTGGAAGGGGGCCCTTATTCCCCTCCATTATAACCAGGACCATCCTCTTTGTGTAAATGAGGGCAGACATCTCCTCCTAGTGTCTTAAGTGTTTTATTTATTTATTCCCTCCCTTCCGTTATAATATGTCTCATCCATCAGAGGTGCCCGTCTGGCTGCTGTGTGTCTGCATCTTTCAGATTGGTATCCAGACCCTACAGGCCAGTGTTTGGTCTAGTGGGAGTGGATCATAATATTATAGTCTGCCAAAGACAACCATAATATTATTGGGTAGTGGGGAACATGACTTTCAGCTCCTGCCTATGATTCCCTCTTCCTGGTTGGTGGAGTGAGGGGGTTGTACATTTACATTCAGGGCATTTTGCAGAAGCTTTTATCCAAAACGACTTACGGCCAATAATATGGCTGTCGGTAGTCGGTACAGTAAGGATGTTCATAGAATCAAGTGACAAGCACTAACAAATCGCTAGGCTAACCCATTCCCTGTATACAACAAAGATAGCTAGGGTAAGATGCTACACAACTAAGTAGCTTGAGAGACTTGAGAGAGCGTACTTAGAAAACTAACCCTAACCCTTAGAGCTTGGCTCGTAATGCCGATTGGGGCTCACGGACACAATGAAACTGTCCTTAGATGAACCTGTTAAGATCCCCTAGTATAGAAGATGGGGTGTCTGAATCCCAATCAAGGATCCTCGGTTCCGATGTCCATAGTTTAGCGTGAGGCCACCCTTGAGGATGATACCTAACCAAAAGTCATATTCACAGAAGGCTCCTTCCTGGTCCAAGTCAACTTGGAGCAAGGCATCTGTTTAGAGGTTGTTGCAGGCACAACAAGCCGTGGGTCATCTTTACTTCCATTGGTGTGTAAATATGTGAATAGCACAGCACTTAGCACATGGCTGCATATCAGGGAAGCACTAAAAGGTGCTTGTGCAGTCCATTTTCCAAGTCAAAGAGGATCAATGATTGCTAAAGTCACATGGGAATGTTTCACAGCATTTCAAGATAAATAAATCAAAGTATTTATTCAGCGTGGTGGCACATGTTTGGTTTGTACCAGAGGAATGCTGAACCTTGATTCCTTATCAGATCACATAGTGCCAGGGCTTTTTTGGAACTAAAGTAACAAGGCAAACAGTGCAAAAACCAGTACAAACTGAGAGATCCTTGACTTATCCAACACATTACACGTCACGCGTTGTAGGACTTTTTTAAAGGGGCGGTATTTACGACCGTTAACCCACAAGGTCGATGCAAGTTCTGAATCATCCATCACTGATAAAGAGCGAGGAGACGGTGGACAGGACTGATGGGCCGTTTGTTAGTAATGATTGACCTGCTTCAACCCCCCTGCACATCGACCTCACTCATAAATTCAATCAGAGGCATTTACAGGACAGAAATACTGGGAAACAGCCATAACGTCGTAGCCATGATAAACCACATCAACTAACCGCTCTCCTTCCCTGGCCCTCTCTGTCACAAAGTTACCACTCGTTTGTGTGGAGCATGTGCAGCACTAGAAATGTCTGTCATCATTGTTTTGTTCTTGTAAGATAAATGATAAGTGATATGTTAGCTAAGATAAGTGAATAACAGTAAGCTAGTATGGTAGTAAGAAGCTTGGCTGTAAGAACCTGAAATGAAGTGACTTAATCACGGAACGTAATCAATGTTATCAATAAGATATTGTAGCGCCGGGGTTATGTTTGTTGTGCGACTTCTATTGGTTGATGTGTTCTCATCATGCTTGGCGGTGCGGAAGTTAGGGGAGGAGTTAAAAGACGTTGGGCTTTGTTGTGGTTACGGGAGACTGGAGGATTCAATAAAGTGAATTAAAGAATATAGCACGTCTCTGCTTTTGATATTTGCCACATTGGTGTCAGAAGTGGGATTTTATAAAACGAATACCCCCTACGAAGATGGCGATGTCAAGAAGTTATTAAGAGAAGAAAATCAACGAGATTGAAGTTATTCTTCAGCGTCTCGGCGAAGAACTTCCTGCGGAGATGAGTGATCGACCCGACGGTGGCAGTGCTCCCCGCCACCATGCAAGACGGTTGTCAGCCGAAGTTAGGCACGCTAACCGCCGACGAGTGACCAGCCTAGAGAGACTGCCACCACTGACCTACACCGCCGAGGAGAGGGCGTCGCTGACCGCCGCCGTCAGGAGGGCGCCGCTGACCGGAGCTGAGAGCTCACCGCTGCTCACCGCCGCCGTGGAGAGAACGTCGCCGACCGCCGTGGAGAGAACGTCGCCGACCGCCGTGGAGAGAACGTCGCCGACCGCCGCCAGGAGGACGCCGCCGACCGCCGCCGGGAGGACGCCGCCGACCGCTCACCGCCGGCCGCTGCTGCCAGCATGCCCATCGCTAGCCCAGCACCACGGGACACCTTCAAGCTCCCACGATACGCCGGCATTACAGCCCTGGAGCTGTACCTAGCGCAAGTTGGACTTGCTGCAGCGTATAACCAGTGGAACAACCATGCCACTGCTGCCCACGTTGCTCTAGCACTAGAGGGGAAGGCGCAGCAGGTCTTGCTCGACCTTACGCCCACCGAGCGACTAGACTACGCGGTACTGGCGGCTGCGTTGGAACGACGCTTTGGCAAACGGGTTTCAAAGGACAACATGTGGGACCAGCTGACCCGCCGGCGCCGCCACGAGGGTGAGACGCTGGGTACGTATGCCGCAGATGTGCGCTTCTATGCATGTCGGGGCTACCCCACGTTTGAGGAAGCAGCCCTTGAGGAGCTAGCCCTGGGCGCCTTCATCTATGGCCTCACACCAGAGAGACTGAAAGAACACCTCCGCATCATGGCACTGAACAGCCTAAACGCTGCGCTGGATGAGGCAGAGAGGGTGGAGGCTGTTATGATCCCATGCAAACAACCAGGTCCCCAGGTGTGCCGGGCCGACGTCAGTGATGAAGAAGGGAACGTCGAGGGAAGGGTCGTCTTCCAGGCTCGTCCCTCGACCAGACCGACGTCGACCAACCCACGGGTCCCGGGAACGCCGTTTCAACGACCCGTGCTGGCGCTGTGGAGAGGTGGGGCACTGGGCCCCGGACTGCCTCGCCCCCGCACCAAAACACCACAGAGCCCCACAGTCGGGAAACTAATGCGGCTAGGCACCCTGGGGAGACTGCCACCCGTCCAACCGACCATAGACCCCATTGAGAACAACGACAAGATTGGTAGGGTGGGCCACGCAAACGGCCTCTACCTCCTCTGTTCCATCAAGGGACACCCCTGCTGGGCCCTTGTGGACACGGGCTCCACCATCTCCATTGTGTGCCCAGGGGTGCTTCCAGAGACAGGATGGACGCCCACTGACTGTAAGATCCGAACAGTGACCGGAGAACTAGCTGGGATGCTGGGGAAAATCCCGCTGCCAGTGAAGGTGGGGAACACAGAAACCACCCACAAGTTTTGGGTGGCCGAAATTCTAGACCCCTGCATCATCGGGCTGGATCTACTGACTCGTTGGGGGGCTAGGGTGACCCTCCAGCGCCGTCAAGGGGGGAAGATAGGGTGTACACAAGCCCAGCTGTGTTCACCAGGCGCCGCACCATCGCCGCCTCCAAAGCCACCGCCGCCATCCCCTGAGACGACAACAGCGACCTCCGTGGAGGCTACGACTCCTCAGCCCCCATTGTCAGATGTTGAAAACGCGATCCAGGAACTGTACCAGCGGAGCAGTGAAGGACTCGATGCTCAGCAGAGTCAACGGCTGCGAGACCTGCTCCAGCAGTTCACAGACATTTTTGCTGCACGAAATCAGGACTGCACCCAAACTAACCTGGTGCAGCACTCAATTGACACTGGCACGGCCCTGCCCATTTGACTGCAAGCCCGCCGACTAGGGTTCGCCAAACAAGGAGCAGCAGAGCAGATGATCCGGGAGATGGCTGAGGCGGGGGTGATAGAGCCATCCAACAGCCCCTGGGCTTCCCCTGCCCTCCTGGTCAAAAAGAAGGACGACACCTGGAGGTTCTGTGTGGACTATCGTCAGTTGAACGATGTAACCAGAAAGGAATCTTATCCCTTGCCCCGCGTAGATGACGCCTTGGACAAAGTCGCAGGGTCTCAGTGGTTCAGCTCACTAGACCTGCGGAGCGGCTACTGGCAGGTGGAGCTGGCACCAGATGCAAGACCCAAGACGGCTTTTACCATCGGCCAAGGGCTCTGGCAGTTCAGGGTGATGCCCTTTGGTCTCTACAATGCTCCCGCCACGTTCGAGAGACTTATGGAGAGGGTTCTGGCTCACATCCACGGAAAACAGTGTGTGTTCTACCTTGATGACCTTCTGGTCCACGCCATGGACTTCGAGCTGGCCCTGGAGAACCTCCGCCAGGTCTTCCAAGCCATTCGGGGTGCAGGCCTGCGCCTACACCCCAAAAAGTACACCCCTAACCCTACTGCAGCGCGAGACCAGGTTCCTGGACCATGTGGTGGGGCCAGAAGGCGTGGCTACGGACCCTGCCAAGGTGGAGGCGGTGAGGAATCGGCCCATCCCCCGAAATGTCAGTGAGGTGCGCAGCTTCCTGGGGCTCGCCTCATACTATCGACGGTTCGTCCGTGACTCTGCATCAATTGCCGCCCCCCTGCACCGTCTCACGGACAAGGGGAGGGAGTTCAGTTGGGAGGACAACTGTGCAGCCGCCTTCGCCCAGCTCCGTGCTGCTCTGACAACCGCACCCATCCTGGCCCTTCCTGACCCTGGCCGCAGCTTCATAGTGGACACGGATGCCAGTGACGTGGGACTGGGGGCAGTCCTGTCACAAGGGGAGCTGGGGGCGAGAGGGTGGTGGCTTACTACAGTCGCTCCTTGTCTCGCCCCGAGCACAACTACTGCGTCACCCGACGTGAGCTCCTGTCGGTGGTTGAGGCGTTCAAACACTTTCGCTCCTACCTCTACGGCCAGCGGTTCCTTCTCCGGATGGACCACGCGTCCCTGACCTGGTTGCTCAGCTTCAAGGAGCCTGAGGGTCAGGTGGCCCGGTGGTTCGAGGCACTACAGGACTACGATTTTGAAGTCCAACACCGAGCTGGGCGTCTACACAGCAATGCAGATGCCCTGTCCCGACGCCCCTGTGAGGACTGCAGACACTGTGAACGCCAGGAGGAGAGAGATGGCAGTTAAAAGGGGAGGAGTTAAAATACGTTGGGCTTTGTTGTGGTTACGGGAGACTGGAGGATTCAATTAAGTGACTTAAAGAATATAGCACGTCTCTGCTTTTGATATTTGCCACAATATGAAAGCATTAAGCCGTCCAGCTCAAATGGTACGTCTCAAACGTGATCAAATGTAATCGCCCACAGGACCACAGTGTTCCTTGGAGCTGGTATTCTTCCTGGGATTCTTACCCAGAATGCCGTGACACAACCTTTTGGGTGAGACCTGCCTGTGTGCTCCCTGATCACGCAGATTACAACCGACCCACACCATTTTTTCTGAATCCCCCCACGCATTGGACCCCTGCACGGCACGGGGGAGCTAGGGGTATCCCCCCAGCCTGCATAGCGGACCACCACATCCTCCCCGTTGTCGCTAGCAGTTTCTGAGGATCAGAGTGATAGATATAACAGAGTGGCAACACTTCCATTGGACTCCGTTGTAGCGTTTTTTGCCGCCTACTTCCGGGGTATGGAGCCTCGCATAGTTCCAAAGCATCCATTTACGGCGTAGGAGATCATTCATTTCCATTGCTGGCTGTCGAGTAACTTCTGAGGTAAGTGCATGAAATAGCTACCTTTTTTGAATTGTCAACTCTCTATATTATTTCAGAGGGCCTTTATGATGCATATACTGATCTTTATCAGTATATGCATATAATATAATTGCCTAGTAACGGGGACGCTGGCGAGTCTAACGCCGCTCTGTATGGCTTGTTTTTATTCAGTATTTTCAATATTTCTCACGATTGCATTGAACTTTTTTTTTTTTTTTTTTGGTCTTTAGTAGTTTAGTAAGTTTACTAGTTATATATAGTCACTTTTCGCTATTGTAAGTGCGCCAGTTTTCTTTTTTTACGTGTTTTATACTTGGAGTCGTACAGTTGGTGGACGCTGTTGCCTTTTGAACGCTGCTGCTGCTGCTCACCGGAACGTCATTCTGAATTTTTATTTTTTTTTTCGTGATTTTCCTAGGATCGGACTACAAAGTTAAGTTAAGTAAGTGCGTCAGTTTTCTTTCTTTCTTTATTTATTTCTGAACTTCAAACGTCTGCGTGTTTTGTTTTGTGCGTGGAGTCGTGCAGCTGTTGGTGATGACACCTGCTGGCCGGCTAGACTGCTGCTAACCCCCGGCGCCGTCCAACTGGCTTCCCCGTCTCCAGCGTAGCTGCAACCGGCTTGCTCCACTCCTCTGCCTCCGCTGTGCTGGCTCTGTGGCTTCACCATAATCCCCTGGATCTACCGCTGGCTTCTTCCGACTTCACAACCTGTGGATTTTTAACCTGTTCCTCTGGATTGCGCTATGTTTGACTCTCACGAAACGAGCGCATCTCTGCCGCTCCGTTACTCGGTAACGGAGATGTTACGTCTACGGATCTTCTCAAGGACCCCCCCACCTCAGCTTGCATCCCACCACGACATTCTCAAACGACCAAAATACATCCACCGAGGCTCTGGACGGAATTTTCAGTACACTCACACCAGCAACAAAAACATCCGCTCCTTCTGGTCCACTGGGCCCCGCCCCCCTCCTCGCACAGCCCGTACGGTCAGTCCCGTCAATCACAGTGTACTGTCCCCTCTGCTCAAAGCAACCTGCTACACTCCACTCACCTGTCTGAAACTCTGTCTGCTGAACACCAGATCCCTCAGTAATAAGGCCCTTTTGATAAATGACTTTATTGTTGACCAGAGCCTAGACATTCTCTGCCTCACTGAGACCTGGCAACAACCAAATGACTTCTCCCATCTAAATGAGGCTGTCCCACCAGGTTTTTATTTTATTAGTAAACCCCGGGTTAATGGGAGGGGGGGTGGCCTCGCTCTCCTCCATCGTGATAACATCAAAGTCACCACTGTCACAGTCCCCGAGAGACGCCGAGATCGTTTAATGGCCTGTGGCATGTGCCACCGCGACCACTGACATACCATGGCATATGCCGTTCTGGAACGGTAACTGCCGTTCTGAAACGGTAACTGCCGTCGCGACCACAGACATACCATGGCATATGCCGTTCTGGAACGGTAACTGCCATTCTGAAACGGTAACTACCGTTCTGAAACGGTAACTGCCGTCGCGACCACTGACATACCATGGCATATGCCGTTCTGGAACGGTAACTGCCGTTCTGGAACGGTAACTGCCGTTCTGAAACGGTAACTGCCGTTCTGAAACGGTAACTGCCGTTCTGAAACGGTAACTACCGTTCTGAAACGGTAATGCCATGGCATATGCCTTTCTGGAACGGTAACTACCGTTCTGAAACGGTAACTGCCGTTCAGGTGGAACGGTAACTGCAGTTCCCAACAATGGTATGTGACACCAGCATAACTCCTCCGTATAATTTCAAGACAGGTATTGCCATAAATGTAAAGGTATATATTTGGTATTTATTGACACAATATCAGAACATAACGCCGTAAATAAAGGGATTTACACGTTTCTCTCGTCCGTGCTGTTGTTATGATATTTCCGATCTGTTTGTTGTTGCTTTTGTAATGACAGATGCTTTTGAAAACAGCCGGACTTGCTCCGGTGACGGTAGTTATAGCCTAGCCTTCTAGGTGGCCATAGAGCTATAGTCTATTGCTTTGTTCCAATATCCATACTATCCGCAGTCATTATACTTTATTTTAGCATGACTTCTTTTTTATATAGTTTGAGTACGTAGTGTGTTGCAATTAAGATCAGGGCGAAAGGAAGTGTAGTGAAAGGACCCGGATGGTATACTCAAAACGGTCAAACCGATGAGTGTGGAATTGTGGATTGTACACCTTTCGTGCTCCACGGCAGCGATCTTAGCTACGTAGCTGAAGAGGCGGAGCCAGGCTGAGCCATTTTCTTTAATAGGTCCATGCATTTTCCACGTATCCTGCATTAATGGAGTCATTTTGTTGTTTTAATAGCTTTATAACTACTATGTGTAAAGTGTTCACCGTTCAAAGCGAGATGTTTATTGCGGTTGCGATCGTAGTTTCCGTTAGGGGTGGCACTGTAGGCTATGGCTAGACAGTCATCCATTTTTCCACTCGTGTTTTATCAAGATGTTCTAGTAGCGTAGCCTATAATAAAGCCTACTGTATGACTGCTTCAGCTCATAACTATTCAATAGGCCAAATATTAAGTTTTGCATTTGTTGTTATTGGTGTTCAACCAAATAATTTAAGCAGGCCTATAGGTTCCTATCATTTAACCCTGATCCAGTGTCATAAACCTTTCTATATCGACATGATCCAGTGGTATCATGGCATACAGGCCAAAAGTTTTTCCGCTGGCAAGCCAATTATGTTAATCGGAAGTTCCATTTCCTACTGGAACCACCGTTTTTCCGCTGGCATGCCACTCATGTAAAATGGTATTACCAGTTTCTACTGGCACCTACCGTTTTTCCGCTGGCATGCCACTCATGGAAAATGGTAATTACCAGTTTCTACTGGCACCTACCGTTTTTCCGCTGGCATGCCACTCATGGAAAATGGTAATTACCAGTTTCTACTGGCACCTACCGTTTTTCCGATGGCATGCCACTCATGGAAAATGGTAATTACCAGTTTCTACTGGCACCTACCGTTTGCCAGTAGATATTCCTTTCCTGTGGTATTTGCCCGTTCATACACACATACCACTCATGATTCACAGCTACACAATCATTCTTATAAAAACGGTAGGTGCCAGTAGAAACTGGTAATTACCATTTTCCATGAGTGGCATGCCATCGGAAAAACGGTAGGTGCCAGTAGAAACTGGTAATTACCATTTTCCATGAGTGGCATGCCAGCGGAAAAACGGTAGGTGCCAGTAGAAACTGGTAATTACCATTTTCCATGAGTGGCATGCCAGCGGAAAAACGGTAGGTGCCAGTAGAAACTGGTAATTACCATTTTCCATGAGTGGCATGCCAGCGGAAAAACGGTAGGTGCCAGTAGAAACTGGTAATTACCATTTTCCATGAGTGGCATGCCAGCGGAAAAACGGTAGGTGCCAGTAGAAACTGGTAATACCATTTTACATGAGTGGCATGCCAGCGGAAAAACGGTAGGTGCCAGTAGAAACTGGTAATTACCATTTTCCATGAGTGGCATGCCAGCGGAAAAACGGTAGGTGCCAGTAGAAACTGGTAATACCATTTTACATGAGTGGCATGCCAGCGGAAAAACGGTGGCCTGTATGCCATGATACCACTGGATCATGTCGATATAGAAAGGTTTATGACACTGGATCAGGGTTAAATGATAGGAACCTATAGGCCTGCTTAAATTATTTGGTTAAACACCAATAACAACAAATGCAAAACTTAATATTTGGCCTATTGAATAGTTATGAGCTGAAGCAGTCATACAGTATAGGCTTTATTATAGTCTACGCTACTAGAACATCTTGATAAAACACGAGTGGAAAAATGGATGACTGTCTAGCCATAGCCTACAGTGCCACCCCTATAGGGACCTGGCTCTGGTGCACTAACCGGAAACTACGATCGCAACCGCAATAAACATCTCGCTTTGAACGGTGAACTCTTTACACATAGTAGTTATAAAGCTATTAAAACAACAAAATGACTCCATTAATGCAGGATACGTGGAAAATGCATGGACCTATTAAAGAAAATGCGCAGACGTTGGCTCAGCCTGGCTCCGCCTCTTCAGCTACGTAGCTATTAGATCGCTGCCGTGGAGCACGAAAGGTGTACATCAATCCACACTCATCGGTTTGGCCGTTTGAGTATACCATCCGGGTCCTTTCACTACACTTCCTTTCGCCCTGATCTTAATTGCAACGCACTACGTACTCAAACTATATAAAAAAAGAAGTCATACTAAAATAAAGTATAATGACTGCGGATAGTATGGATATTGGAACAAAGCAATAGACTAGCTCTATGGCCACCTAGAAGGCTAGGCTATAACTACCGTCACCGGAGCAAGTCCGGCTGTTTTCAAAAGCATCTGTCATTACAAAAGCAACAACAAAACAGATCGGAAATATCCTAACAACAGCACGGACGAAAGAAACGTGTAAATCCCTTTATTTACGGCGTTATGTTGTGATATTGTGTCAATAAATACCAAATATATATACCTTTACATTTATGGCAATAACTGTCTTGAAATTATACGGAGGAGTTATGCTGGTGTCACATACCATTGTTGGGAACTGCAGTTACCGTTCCACCCGAACGGCAGTTACCGTTTCAGAACGGTAGTTACCGTTCCAGAAAGGCATATGCCATGGCATTACCGTTTCAGAACGGTAGTTACCGTTTCAGAACGGTAGTTACCGTTTCAGAACGGCAGTTACCGTTCCAGAACGGCATATGCCATGGTATGTCAGTGGTCGCGACGGCAGTTACCGTTTCAGAACGGCAGTTACCGTTTCAGAACAGCAGTTACCGTTTCAGAACGGCAGTTACCGTTCCAGAACGGCATATGCCATGGTATGTCAGTGGTCGCGGTGGCACATGCCACAGGCCAATAAACGATCTCGGCCCTACTGCAAAACCCTCTGCCGTTTTCCTCATCACTAATTACATCTCATCTGTATGTACAATGTCCCCCACTGTTATCCTCCTTGGTGATTTCAACATCCACATTGACAACCCATCCTGTACTTTTGCTAATGACTTCACATCACTTCTGGACTGTCTTGGCATCACACAACATGTCAACCTCCCAACCCATAACAAAGGTCACATTCTGGATTTAATCTGCTGCACTGACATCACTCCCACTAACCTTGATGTCATTGATTTCCCCATCTCCGACCACAAAGCTGTACTTTTTGACATTCATACCCAACTACACAAAACCAAGGAACAACGGACCATCTCCTTCAGAAACATCAAACTTATCAACACCACAGACCTCTCCACCCTGATCAGCTCCTACCCCAACCCTCCCCCAGCTTCCTCCCTGACTGACCTGGTGACTCACTACAATAACTGCCTCTCCTCTTCCCTCACCACCCTGGCCCCCCTGAAAACCCGCTCAGTCTCATTCACCCACACTGCTCCCTGGTTCACTCCTCATCTGCGCCAGCTCAAAGCCACTGGTCGTCGACTGGAGCGACTCTACAATAAGACTCAACTCACTGTTCACCGCCAAATGTATTCGGACCACCTCCATCACTACAAGAATGCCCTCACCACTGCCAAAACCTCATACTACTCCAACCTCATCAACACTGGTACAGGCAACAGCAGAGTCCTCTTCTCAACAGTCAGCCACTTACTTTAGCCTCCTAAAACCCTCCCTCCAGACATTTCCACCACCCAATGCACTGCGTTCCTGGACTTCTTCAGCTCTAAAATCAACACCATTCACCAACAACTGGCCTCATCTCTGATGACCCACCCTGGATGATCACCTCTGGCCAACCTCTCATCAGCTCCCTCTCTGACTTCACCCCAGTAACAGAACAGACCGTTTCAGAACTCATCCGCAAAGCCAAAACCACCACCTGTCAGCTCGATCCTCTTCCCACCTCCCTTGTCAAAGCATGTCTTCCGTCCATCTCCCCCATGATCACCAACATAATTAACTCCTCCCTCACTACTGGTACTGTACCCCCCACTCTCAAGCTGGCTGCCATCACTCCCATCCTGAAAAAACCTGGTGCTGACCCAACTGACCCTAACCATTACCGGCCCATCTCCAATCTCCCTTTCATCTCCAAAACACTTGAAAGGGTGGTTGCCGCACAACTACAGTCCCACCTTGACACAAACAATCTCCACGAACCGTTCCAATCTGGCATCCGTCCAAAACACAGCACTGAAACAGCCCTAGTCAAAATCACCAACGACCTCCTCCTTGCAGCCGACTCTGGATTACTCACCATTCTCATCCTCCTCGATCTCAGCGCAGCATTCGACACCATCTCCCACCCTCTGCTCCTGGACCGCCTGGCTGGCATTGGGATCACTGGTGCTGCACTCTCCTGGTTTACATCCTACCTCACCGGCCATCAACAATTTGTTCAATTAAGCAACCACAAGTCTGGGTGTTCAGGTGTCTCACTGGGTGTCCCCCAGGGGTCAGTCTTGGGTCCACTCCTGTTCACCACTTACCTCCTCCCGCTGGGCACACTCCTCCGTCACCATGGGGTCCATTTTCACTGCCAAGCTGACGACACACAGGTCTACATCTCCACCAAACCCACCGCTGCCATCCCCCCCACCTCCCTCATCACGTGCCTGGAAGAGATCCGGAGCTGGTTGAGCAGGAACTTCCTGAAACTCAATGGAAACAAGACCGAGGCCCTGCTCATCGGATCCAAATCCACCCTCACTAAATCACAACACACCCCAGCTCCACTCATAATCATCGATGGATTCCCAGTACCCTTCTCCTCCAAAGTCAAGAGCCTCGGCGTCATCCTGGACAACACCCTCTCATTCGCACCCCATATTCACAACATCACCCGGACTGCATTCTTCCACCTCCGCAACATCGCCAGACTCCGCCCATCACTGACCCAATCCAGCACTGAAATCCTAGTTCACTCATTTGTCACATCACGCTTAGACTACTGCAACGCCCTCCTCACCGGACTCCCCACCAAACTCATCAACAAACTGCAGATCATTCAGAACTCAGCCGCCCGGATCATCACCCGCACCAAATCATCTGACCACATCACCCCTGTCCTCATCCAACTTCACTGGCTCCCAGTACACTACCGCATCCAATACAAAACCCTACTCCTCACCTACAAAGCTCTCCACAACCTAGCCCCCAGTTACCTCTGCGATCTCCTCCAAGAATACACTCCCTCCCGCTCCCTCCGCTCAACCTCTGCTGGACTACTATGTATCCCCACATCACGACTCACTACAATGGGTGCCAGGTCATTCAGCTGTTCAGCACCCAGGCTCTGGAACTCCCTCCCCCCACACATAAAACAGTCAGACACCCTTACAACCTTCAAGTCACAACTCAAAACTCACCTGTTCAAACTCGCACACAACGTCTAACGTGATTGTTTGTTTGTTTTGTTTTGTCTTTTTATTTTTTATTTATTATGTTTATTTATTTATTTTATTTTTTCCACAATTATTATTATTATTTTATTTTTTTAAACGATTTATGATGACTATATGCTCTGTAAGGTGACCTTGGGTGTCTTGAAAGGCGCCTCTAAATTAAATGTATTATTATTATTTTATTTGTGTGTGCACAGCGTAATTATAAATATTTTTATCTTGGTAGAGGACCGATTTTCAGTCATTGCCTGCTAGTTAGTCAGCTCGATTTCGCCAGCTGTGAAGGTATCACTGCACCAGAAGTTAAGTAGTGAATCTCTGAAAACTTTTATTTAGTAAGTTATTGATGTAGGATTACTAGGATCAATAAAGTTGATTAATGACGGGTTTAATCTGCTGAACCTGACAGCTACGGTGTTGGAGTACTGTGTGTCTGATGCTATTGCTAGTAGAAATAAGGTGGCTTTAGTTTAATTATGCCCTTGAAAAGGCTGTTGGATTACATATAAATAGAAATTATTCCACACAAAAAAAAAAGCTTTCAAATGTTATTAACACAAACAGTAGTGTCAATCTTTTTTTTCATAATATAAGCTTCTGTCTACCCCTTCGCCAACTTGGGAGCAATTTGTCCATGTGTGGGGAAACTCATTGACCTACAGGCTATTCAAGGTCTTGTCTGATTATTTTCACTCTCCTGCAGCCGGTGGTGACTGCTGCGATTGTTGTCCTTTCTTTCGACCTGATGCAGTTTACTATCCTTAACCTCAGCCTGATGTATGTGGAGTATTTTCTTTGTTTATTAATAACTTATAATATTCCTCCCTGTTCCTTCACTTTGTTCTTGTTTTACAAGTTAGATATACACACACTCACCTGTTGACACATTTGTTGTTCTTGTTCCACACATGACTAACTTTGTTTTATTTATTGATACCCCCTGGCTCTACTTTGCTCTTCTTGTTCACACTTGCTAAACACTCAGCATCTCAAACACTGGGTCCAGCTTTACATGGTGCATCCTCCTTTACAGCGTGCAGATGTTAGGCAGTGGAATCTGCATTCGCTGTAGGGTTGTATAACCTGTGGTCCATTTTACTTGTATTGCTTTTTTAATCGTCTCCTTTCCTCACCTATTCCACTCTTGTTAACACTTATATATACAATATTCATCCCTGTTCCTTCACTTTGTTCTTGTTTATCAGGTTGGATACACACACACACACATTCTTGTTCTCTCACCCATTGTTTAATAAAAAAATAACTTTCATTCATCCAAGCATAATGATTTGTTATTCTTTAATATATGTGATACTTTGTGTATGGCTTGGTCTTAAAAGCATCATAGTTGTGTGGTCAGCTCCTGCCACATCAGAAGAAGTTGCCTGGAAACTAAATGTGAAATGGACTGTTGCTACTCTGCTTTCTCAATCGCTCTCTGACCACGGGTAAGTGAATAGGAATTACAAGCAAAATCAAGGAAATCTAATAGTCCAGTTGCGCAAAACTTTACATCTTTACATCTCGTCTTTGATTTCAGAACAGATGTAGTAAGGTAAAAGTTAAGGTTAAGCCACTAAAGTCAGTAGCCTAGTGCTACTCAGCTTTCTCTCAAACTTAAAAACGTATCTAAGTAGTTTGCAGTTGTACACAGGTGTGTTCTGGGCCAGACATAGCGATAAGGGGCAGAACAAGGGAGCTTTGTTCGGCTAGGGAGGCGCCTAATAAGCAAGGGTCATTGTGATTAAACACAAGAAAACACCCCCCCCATTCAGCGTGCACATTTGTGTTGTGTTACCCGATCTCTGACCCGGGGCTAAACAGGTCGTGACTGTGTTTCATGACAGAAACTGAACTTTACCCGAGCTAGGGTGAGACGGGTACATGGCAGAGAGGGAGAGAAGCTACGCTTTGTGTGCAACAAACTTAATTTCACTGTTGAAAAACTGCCATGAACAGACTATTCCTCATAATGTACTTGTTTTCACTGGACTGGCAACTTTCAATTATATGGTGCACCTCCCCCACACACGCACGCATGCACAAACGCGCACGCACACACAAACACACGCACGCACGCACACACACATGCAAACAAACAAGCACGCGCACACACAAACAAATGCGCATGCAGGCACGCACTCACACACACACACGCAGGCACAAACTCACATGCACACACACGCATGAATGCCACACATGAAAGCCATGAACCACTCACTGCTCTCTCTCTCTCTCTCTCTCTCTCTCTCTCTCTCTCTCTCTCTCTATCTCACACATGTTCCATGCAATTCTCCCACCCACCCTCTCTCCCTTCCCCCCTACTTCATTTGATGGAGGCAGGGGGGGACATCAGGTACAGCAGAAAGAGAGAGAGAGAGAGAGAGAGAGAGAGAGACAGAGACAGAGAGAGAAGGAGTGAGAGAGAGAGAGCGAGAGAGACAGAGCGTAAGAGATATAGACAGGAAGACAGAGCGAGAGAGAAACGGAGAGAGAGAGAGAGAGACAGAGCGAGAGCGCATTCGTTCTGACGGGCAGCTGAAACGTGCGTGGGACGTGTAGAGAGAGGAGGGAAGGTTTGTTCAGAGCAGGATCGCACAGGGAGGAGGGAGGGGTTGGGGGAAGGGGGAGGAGACCCTCACGTTTGCATGCATGCGAGACACATATACAGACGTGTGCGTGTGCACGCACCCACACACAAACATAAATGCGGCGTTCCCACATAACACCCGTCCGCACGGACCCCTCGCTCACCGGCATGGCGAAGACATCGATGGTCTCACTCGCCTCGATATCATCGTCTCACTCTCCCATCCTCCCTCCCTCTCTCTCTCCCTACCTACCTCGCTCTCGCTCTCTCTCTCCTTCTCGTCCTCTTTCTCTCTCTCTTCATGGAGGAGTATGCAGTGAACTGCAGGGCGGTCAGCAGAAAATGCAAAAGGAGGCACATCAGATGAAAACGCTCGAGGCCTCTGGTGTTCCTAGTGGGAGAGAGAGAGAGAGTGAGAGAGAGAGAGTGACACTCAGAAGAGACCATGAAGAGCATGTTTTCACACGAGCCGCTGAGGGGCATGCAGGCGTACATCGCACACTCTGCTTACACTTTGGACATCGGGGGAACGAACCCAGAACCTTTGGGCAGGGAGTTCAACCAGAAACGGATTTAGGACGCCGTGCCGCTCGCTGTTCAGACCCTCGGTTCCTCAGGAGAGAAGAATCTTGGGAGCTTCAGGACTTCCAAGAGGAACCAAGGCCTTCAGAAGAGTGGTTCTGACGAGTTTTCATCTCGGCACCCAAAATACCATTTTAGTGTGTCATCAGGACCCGACTGACCGCACACTCACCCTGACAACGCACTGATACTCAATAGCCGCGTTTACATGGCACATCTGATTCGCATACATTTCTATGCGGCATAGATCTGTTCCTAAAATGTGTTCCGAATGTACTGTATACATGGCAGTAACAAAAGTGTCCGTTATGTCTCTCGCGCACACCTAACACATCTCTGGACCGGCGGCGACATAATGGATGTCTTATCACTATCGGGGATTTTAAATTTGATTTTAATGAAAGCACAGCAGCAGGAGAGAGCTTTTCTCTGCCTGCTCCTTCAATTAAGAAGGAGCAGGACAGCGCAGCAATGTCAATTTCTCGTCAGATCTTTATATTTACCCTAAGCTCCGCCGCAAACAAGAGGAATTTGAATAAGGCAATAAATCCACTTTCCTTGACAGTGGTGAAGTTCGGTGTGCTTAAAAGTACCGACCGAGCTCAGTGGACCAATGGCGAACTACTGCGGCTGCTCTAAGTTAAACCCCAATCTATTCGGAATAAGTGTATACATGGCGATTAAAACGGACTACACAACCTCTTCTATTCGGCATAGAATCTATGCCGAACAGATAATTGTATTCCGAATGAGGCGTATACATGATCATTTTCTGTTCCGCATAGAAATCTATGCGGAACAGATGTGTCCATGTAAACGCGGCTACTGATAACACTCTGAGCAGTAGAATAGAATAGAATAGAATAGAAAGCTTTATTGTCATTGTACAAGTACAACGAAATGCAAAGAGCAGCTCCATA